>NC_134487.1:110323573-110483573 GCF_040206685.1 Ascaphus truei | reverse complement strand
CATGTATATGCGTGCGTGTGCATATATATCTATATCATACAAACACTCACAAAGGGGGTAAGCGCGGCCCTCCTTCCCCAGCCGCCAAAGCACCCTTACCCCCTCGCCGCTCCCTTCCCCCCCCCGCCCGCTCCCTTCCCCCCCCGGCCGCCAACTCCCCAGCCGCTGGGGGGCCAAGCAGCCTCGGATCTGCGCCAGTCCCACTCTCCACCACCTCTCACTCCCGTTGTGTGTGTGTGTGTGTGTGTGTGTAGGGACATTTTACTCCTGCCAACAATTTGTGCCTCACTTTCACCCCACCCCCCCTACCCCTGTCCTTCACCCCCCCTACCCCTGCTCTTCACCCCCCCTAACCCTGACCTTCACCCACCCCTACCCTTCACCCACCCCTACCCCTGCCCTTCACCCCCCTACCCCTGCCCTTCACCCCCCCCACGCCTGCCCTTTGACTGACGCACGCACACACCCTGACTGACGCACGCACACACCCTGACCGACGCACGCACACACCCTGAGTGACGCACGCACAGACCCTGACTGACGCACGCACACACCCTGACTGACGCACGCACACACACCCTGACTGGCGCACGCACACACACCCTGACTGGCGCACGCACACAAACTCTGACTGGCGCACGCACACAAACCCTGACTGGCGCACGCACACAAACCCTGACAGCCGCACGTACACACACTGACAGCCGCACGCACACACACCCTGACTGACGCACGCACACACCCTGACTGACGCACGCACACACACTGACGCACGCACACACTGACTGACTGACGCACGCACACACACACACACTGACTGATTGACGCACTGACTGACACACACACATACATACTGACGCACGCACACAACCCCTCACAGCCGCATGCACACAACCCCTCACAGCCACACGCACACACACACAGACTGACGCGCGCACACACACACACACACACACACACACACACACAAACACACACTGACTGACACACACTGACTGACACACACACACACTGACTGACACACACACACTTACTGGCGCGCGCGCACACCCCCCCCCACACACACACACACACACACACTGACTGAATGACTGACTGACTGCCGCACGCACACTGACTGACTGAGGCACACACACACGCACACACTGACTGTGTGTGTGTGTGCGTCAGTCAGTCTGTGTGTTTGTGTTTCTGCGTCAGACTCACTGACGCGCGCGCACACACACTGACTGACTGACGCACACACAATGACTGACGCACACACACTGCATGAAGCTGTAAAGGAGGGAGGGGGGGAACTGGATTGATGTGAATGGGGGACAAACAGAGAGAGGGGGAGGGGTGAGGAGAGAGAGAGGAGCGGGAATATTACATCCCGGGCAACGCCGGGTCTCTCAGCTAGTATAAAATAAACGTAAAGAGAGGGTGCATACCATTCAATGATGGATACAAAAAAAGGAACAACAGGACAGTCACTCTTATACTCCCAGAAAGTGAATATATATCATTTACGTGAATCACTATCCGTATTTGAAGTGTGTGTGTATATAAATATATATATACATACAAATGAGCATACAGTAATATTTCCATTTGCTATTTGCCTTGCTATGGAGGGTTTTTGTCACTTTTTTACTCACATAACTTCACATATACATACATATATAATATATAATATATATAATATATATATATATATATATATATATATATATATATATATATATATATATATATATATATATATATATATATGCAGTGGAAGTGTATTGTGTGTATTTACCTACACACTCACTCCACATTTCAGTAACATACATATACATCTAAATAATATTCACATATACGTTTGCTATAAATGGAATTATTACAATTTTACATTATATACACGTGCAATGAATGGAATAAACACTGTAATAAGTTTGAAATCGCCTATCCGAGCTGCTATGCATGGCTGATCCCTTTTCTCCAGCTTCCTTGAATGTACTACTGTATGAGGAAGATCATGTGACCAGATGCTAGTGCACGTTTAGAGAGAGGGAGGGCAGTGCTGACAAAGGGGTGTGCCTGGGTTTGTGACAGGACATGAAGGGGCAGTGCCTTAGCAAATGCTTGTTAAAATAGAATACAAGAAAATTGGTCTTTCAAAATTGTTTTTTTTTAAACAGAAAATGCTAAAAGTATTATTTCTTACTACAGAACTGATTTATTAAAAAAACCACACATGCAGGATATAGACTGAACTGCAGCTTTAATATACATAGTGCTCCACAGCAGTAATACACGTGACATATACATATCAAATTATGGGAATAGGGGCTTCAGACAAGCGCTTTCTTGCAATGTGTCTGGCTCACAAAGCTACAGTAGACCAATAGGAAGATGGGAGGAACTCCTTTAATGTTAAAATAGTCTCTAATTGACAGCATTGTAGAATGAAAATATATAATTAATTCTATAAATAAGATACAGAAGTGGCTTGGTGGCCTGTTGTATAAAAAAAAATTGTATTTTTCTTTATATAATGTCAGCCAATGTATGCAATGCTTTACAGAGATATAATACAAGAAAAAATATGGGGAAGAATAATACCGTTCGGACTAGGTGTGCATATTTATCCTGATGGAAGGAGCATGGGATGCTGTCACTATCTATTGCCTCTCCTATTGCCAGACTTTAGGAGTGTGGATTGCGGTCACAACTGGGGCTACTTACTAATTACTCGTGGTGCAGGGCAATGCTGTGGCACTGGAACTTATATAAGAAGGGGAGTCTTTAACGCATAATACAATAATATTCTCCCAGGACCAGTCCCAGGTCTGGCCTGATAGAGACACCAGTTTGGGGTGATGGAGGGAATAGTAAATGGTTAACACAGAGACTGGGTTCTTTGAACCTCCTCATTAGTGAGGCAAAACTGGGTGTGTGACATCAAAACCTGCAAGAAACTTACATACCAAATACATAGAAACCAAAACCTTTAAGATTATTAGAACACAAACCCGAAAATATTTGAGAACCAAAACCAGAACACCAGGTCAAATGCCCATTTGTACAGTGGAGTTGAAAACTTGGTTTGCCATATCTTTTTAGTTTATTTTTATTACTTTATGTTTTTAAGCTATATTATTTATGTTTTATAATTGTTTTTATGATTTCATACTTATTGTAAGCATTTATTCATGCTAACACCAAAACAAATTGAGTTTTTCACAATATAAAAACAAAAAACTGAAACATGAGATGGTTTTAGAAACCAAACTATTTCCAAAACTCAAAGACGAAAATAGTTTAGATCCAAAATCAATACCAAAGCCAGAACACCAGTGTAAGTGTCTACCCTAACTTAATGCACCTTTAAAGGGTGTTACATTTTGGGTGTGTTAACTTGTAACGGACAATGATAAATCCACAGGGCAAGTTTATTTATTTTTGAAGTGAAACTTCCTTAGTGGCACCTCATTCGTGATGGGGCAAAAAAGAATTGTGGAGACAGAAATGAAACGGATGTGACGTCAGTGCTGGCAGTTGAGGCCGGGCTGTGTTCTGGCTCAGCCCGACCCCAACACTGACATCACACCCGCTCCACAAATCAGATGCGGCGGCGGCGGCGATAGCCGCCGGCGCCGCTCCTAATCACCCCCCACACCCCACCCAGCCCCACACCCCCCACACACCATGACATATGCGGCGGCGATAGCCGCCGCTCCTAACGGCCGCTGACATGCTGCGCAGCCTCTCTCCTCCCTACCTCCGCTTTCCTGCGTCCCGCTGACTCAGCGCCGCCGGGGTCGAGGAGAGGAGCCCAGGGATCATGGAGGGTATCCGCCGCCGCAGCTCATAACGAGCTCTGCTCCCCCCACCCGCTGACATGCGGCGGCGGCAGCCCTCAAAATTTAATTGCCGCCACTCCTGCTGACCTCCCTCGGCCGAGGCATGGAACGGGGGGGGGGGGGGGTAGAGTGAGCTGCGTTCCCCACAGCACCAAGCCAGCTCCCGCTGACGATGACACGCTGCCCCCCTTCCCCGCCGACACTGCCTCTGCCCACGCAGCACTTCCGGAGGGGGGGGCCTTTATTAGGTATCTGCCCGGTGCCCGGTGCGGCCGCGTCTCGCCGGGGGGTGGGGGGGGGGCGAGGAGAGACTCAGGCAGAGCCGCCGCGGGTCCGCAGCTCTGCCTGTCTGTGAGGGGAGTAGGAGTCTCAAGCAGAGCCGCCGCGGGTCCGCAGCTCTGCCTGTCTGTGAGGGGGGGGGGGGGGAGGAGAGTCTCAGGCAGAGCCGCCGCGGGTCCGCAGCTCTGCCTGTCTGTGAGGGGGGGGGGAGGGAGGAGAGTCTCAGGCAGAGCTGCCGCGGGTCCGCAGCTCTGCCTGTCTGTGAGGGGGGGGGAGGGAGGAGAGTCTCAGGCAGAGCCGCCGCGAGTCCGCAGCTCTGCCTGTCTGTGAGGGGGGGGGGGGAGGAGTCAGGAGAGAGGGGGCAGGACACAGAAAGAGAGACACACATACAGTGACAGACACACACACATATATATATACACACACAGACACACACACTGACTGACACACATACACACACACACACTGACTGACACACATACACACACACTGACTGACACACATGCACACACACTGACACATACACACACACTGACTGACACACATGCACACACACTGACACATACACACACACTGACTGACATACACACACACTGACTGACATACACACACTGACTGTGAATAGGTTAGGGGGATGTGTGAGGTGCAGGGGGGCTGCGCATACGTCACACGGTCACACGCACGCACACGGTCACACACACACGCACATGGTCACGCACACACACACAGTCACACGCACACACACACAGTCACACGCACAGTCAGTCGCGCGCACAGTCAGTCGCGTGCACACGCACTGTCACGCGCACAGTCACACACAGTCACACAGTAACACGCACAGTCACACGCACAGTCGCACAGTCACACGCACAGTCGCACAGTCACACGCACAGTCACACAGTCACACGCACACACACAGTCACACGCACACACACACAGTCACGCACACACACACAGTCACGCACACACGAGGAATTCACGCTTAGTGCAAATACAAGGGATGTGTACGCATGTTCTAAGTCAAATTTATTTGCGTTTTGTCAATGAAATTGTATTTTGATTTTTAATTAAAACATCACCAATACAAATACAATTTCTGTGACAAAAGTCAAAGAAGTTTCACTTACTATGCGCGTGCACAGCACACACAGCTTTTTTTTTCTCCATAAAATGTTTCACTTCAAATGTCCCAGCATTATAATCTGAAGTGTATTTGAATAGGGTAACAGAATGTAAAGGAAAATAGATGTCACATTAGCAATATGATTGATAGTAAATTGCAGCAGATATTAACGTTAAGTGACATCCAGAGATATTACAAGAGAACTTGACATCTGTATAATGGAAGTAATAATTGAGTTAGTTCAAAGGTGGCCACCGAAGCACTGAAATAAAGTCAGCAATGTAACACTTTCACTTAATACATATGTAGCACTGTAGTTTTGGCAATTTATTTCTGAGTTGCAAAAAGCACAAAAACAAATATGCAATAAAAGATGATGAAAGAGCACAGTTAAATGAAGTACATACTGTATTTCCAAGATAATAAAGGACAGTATCCATTCTTATAAAATTATATATATATATATATATATATATATATATATATATATATATAAAAAATGCAATCTTTCATGACTAATTATTTGGGTGATCTGCTGTGAACAAGCAGTTCTGTTGCTTGTGTGGCAAGAAGAAGGGTGTAGATGTGTAGCACTGCCGCAATTTCCAGCTCCCAGTGAAACCAGAAAAATGATGAGGTAAGCTTTCAATTGAACAACAGGTCAGGTTTTATTGCAGGGTGGTGCAGCAAGGGGACAACGGAGCAACACTAACGCACCTACGCGTTTCGTGCACTAGGCACTTTATCAAGGTGACAAACATACACAATACTGCATAATTTATACTCACCTGGACTGTGCCTCGCGCTGCCGGGTGTGACGTCATCGTCCCGCGTCGCAACGGGTCGCGGTGATGCTGCGTGCACAGCCATTGGCTCGGCCAGTCAGGTGGTATGCTTAACTTTTTCTGACTGTCTTTTTTTCACTTTTTTTTCCTAAAACAAACTTTATTAGCAATACATGAACAACACTTAGATAAAAACAAATTAAAATCACATACGAAATAATATACTAGCAATGGATTAACACAAGTATACCCAGTATATGCTTGAAAAGGGGCACATATGAACAAGTGTAAATTTATAGAGGAATACTAAGAAAAGCCCCATATAGATAACGTGTTTGGTATATACTTGAGTGAGTGATGCTTGATAGTTCGTGAAGTGAATATGATCAGCAGTCAATCTGTGCAGTGGATACAGTTGATGGGAACAAATATCATATAAAAGTGTACCACTAGAGATATAATCCATAGAACACTAGTAATAATGTTAATAATATACTCCCTGCACAGATGACTGTTATGAAATAGAACCTGATCTCTTGTGTGGATAATACGATACCATTCATATACTTGATCATATACCATATATGAATAACATATATCAATAACATATATCATGAGATATAATAAACTGCTTGCATTATAATTACAAGAGCATGAACAAGGATTGGGAGAGCAAGTAGTAATTAAATTGAATTTAACGAATAATACTAATTGATATCAAAAAAAAAAAAAAATGAAAAATATTAATAAGCTCTACTTGTCCACATAGGAGTGTGTTGTTACATATTAATAGTTGTAAATATAAAAAATGACAATAATAGTATTATAATAATATTATACAATTCAACGTGGACAAAACAGGGCAATGTGTTAAATTATAAAAAATGACTTATATCCCAATCAATGTTCATGCCAAAGGGTTCCCTGGTTCTTAGAGTAAAAATCCAGTAGGATTCACGTCTGTCTAACATCTTAACCCTATCTCCTCCTCTAGGGGAAGCAGGAATATGTTCAATACCTTGAACCGTGCATAGATTGGCATTACCATAAGGACAATTAGAGAAATGTTTTGGTACAGGGTGATTCACATCTTTGTTCCTAATTAGTCGGAGATGTTCTAGGACTCTGGTCTTTAGTTTTCTCGTGGTCCTCCCGACGTATTGACGTCCACAGCCACATTTCAGTAAATATACTATGTGTGTGGAATTACAATTGATGAAACATGGGACATTATATGTCATTCTCGTAACTGTAGATGTAAATGTTTTACTCTGACACATGGAAACACATGCTTTACATTTAGTACATGTAAACATTCCTTTAGGTAGAGAAGATTTATTCTCGTCTGCTGTGGTGAATAGGCTGGGTGATATCGTGTTGGCTATTGTTTTTGCCCTTTTGAAAATGATGTTTGGGCCTAGCGACACGTATGGTTTCAGCACAGGATCAAGCGACAGTACGCTCCAATGTTTTTTAAAAATAGCTTTAATAGATTGAGCTTGTTTGCTGAATGGTGTCATGAAAGATGGACTGAGATCAATTCTAGATCTTTTCACTGTTGATTGTCTAAGTAGACTATTTCTGTCCATCTTCCATACCCCATCGAGCAGTCTGTCTAAGTCTGGTTTTTTATATCCTCTCTGTAAAAAACGAACATATAAATCTTGTGCTTTCACTTTAAACTCTTCATCATTTGAACAATTGCGGCGGGTTCTAATGAATTGGCTTTTTGGTATTCCCATGAACGTGGCTTGAGGGTGACAACTACTTGGTCTTAAGAATGTATTCCGTGAATTTGGCTTACGGTATAATGTAGTTTGAATGGACAGTGCTGTGTCAACATATAAACATAAATCTAAATAATAAATGTGATGATGGTGATAAGAAAAAGTGAAAGAGAGATTAAACTCATTATCATTAAGTGCAGAAATAAACTCCCGAAGTGTGTTGATGTCTCCTTCCCAAATGAACACATTGCCCTGTTTTGTCCACGTTGAATTGTATAATATTATTATAATACTATTATTGTCATTTTTTATATTTACAACTATTAATATGTAACAACACACTCCTATGTGGACAAGTAGAGCTTATTAATATTTTTCATTTTTTTTTTTTTTTTTTGATATCAATTAGTATTATTCGTTAAATTCAATTTAATTACTACTTGCTCTCCCAATCCTTGTTCATGCTCTTGTAATTATAATGCAAGCAGTTTATTATATCTCATGATATATGTTATTGATATATGTTATTCATATATGGTATATGATCAAGTATATGAATGGTATCGTATTATCCACACAAGAGATCAGGTTCTATTTCATAACAGTCATCTGTGCAGGGAGTATATTATTAACATTATTACTAGTGTTCTATGGATTATATCTCTAGTGGTACACTTTTATATGATATTTGTTCCCATCAACTGTATCCACTGCACAGATTGACTGCTGATCATATTCACTTCACGAACTATCAAGCATCACTCACTCAAGTATATACCAAACACGTTATCTATATGGGGCTTTTCTTAGTATTCCTCTATAAATTTACACTTGTTCATATGTGCCCCTTTTCAAGCATATACTGGGTATACTTGTGTTGATCCACTGCTAGTATATTATTTCGTATGTGATTTTAATTTGTTTTTATCTAAGTGTTGTTCATGTATTGCTAATAAAGTTTGTTTTAGGAAAAAAAAGTGAAAAAAAGACAGTCAGAAAAAGTTAAGCATACCACCTGACTGGCCGAGCCAATGGCTGTGCACGCAGCGTCACCGCGACCCGTTGCGACGCGGGACGATGACGTCTCACCCGGCAGCGCGAGGCACAGTCCAGGTGAGTATAAATTATGCAGTATTGTGTATGTTTGTCACCTTGATAAAGTGCCTAGTGCACGAAACGCGTAGGTGCGTTAGTGTTGCTCCGTTGTCCCCTTGCTGCACCACCCTGCAATAAAACCTGACCTGTTGTTCAATTGAAAGCTTACCTCATCATTTTTCCGGTTTCACTGGGAGCTGGAAACTGCGGCAGTGCTACACATCTACACCCTTCTTCTTGCTGCATACCTACCTGGATGAACAGCACGCCCTGGATATCGAGGAGTCCTGCTAGCACCAAGGTAAAGGGCCATAGTGCCCCCACATATATGTATATGGTTACCGGTGCCTGTTATTACGTCCTATTGGTTACTAGGAGGGGCCGTCATAGGGGTTTTTTTCTGTGATGGTCAAGTGGACCTCACTAGACTCCTAGCCCTTACCTGACAAATTGCCACATCATTCATGGACTTTCTCATGTTATCCAGTATTATTTACATATGTCATGGAGGAACTCTGACCGATTTTGACGCATCACAAACACTCTTGTTCTATACGCATCTTACAGTGATTGCTCATTGGACTGTATTCCATTATATTGAGGTATGCACTCTGTATAGGTCATTACATTATTGGTTACTGCAATAGTGGTGGTGCAAGCATTTTTCTTTCCCCCATTCTATGTTTAATAGAAGGGGAGTTACACGAGTTTAATGAATTTTTTCAACAATTAGTTATATGAATAAATATACAATATCATCTTCAGAAATATATATCAACTCAAAGTTTTTTACATTTTTTTCATTTTTTTCATTTTTTCTGTAACTATGGACATGGAAGAAAGTGAACATGCTGATCCTGAAGATCCCACCAATTATATGTCTGGGTATTTTGATAATACACAAAGGCTTAGAAAGGCTAAAAAGGTTTTTGAGAGCCAAACAATTCTGGATGTTGAGGCTATAACAGATCTGGAAGATCACTTCCAGAAACTCAGTAAATTGATGACCAATGATACCAGAATTTGGTGGGACCTTGTCTCATTGGAAAACTATCTGCTTGTTAAGAGGATTCCAAGAGGCTTAAGAGTCAAAAAATCCCCGAAATTTGGGTTTGTAAGCCCACAATTTGAAAATGATTGGAAAAGCATTTTAAATGACTGCTCATTCAAATTGATGGAACTAATTGTGAAACTAAAAACCAAAGAAAAATTGGTTCTTGAAAAAGAAATTAAGGACTTACAAACTTACCTGACCAAATTCTGTAGAATGGATGGCTTTAAAGAACTAGAAAATAATTTGGAAAAGAGTATTAAAGATCTAGAAAAAAATATTATGGATAAAAAACAACAAAAGTTTGAAAGGGACAAGTTAGATTACGTTCGGCATCAAGTGTACTCATGGGAAAGAACAACACCTAACAAACGTTTTAAAGATGCACGTCCCTATCACTCAACACCAGACGGTAAATCCAATCAGTCCAAAAAATCTATTCTTAAGCCAAGAGGTTATTCTAACACTGCATATAGTGGAGACTCAGACACAGCGGACACTGATAATATAGCACACACAGTTTCCTTTGTCAACACACATGAGGAAGATTATTCCCAATCAGATGTGGATGCCCCTAAAGAACAACGCCCCTTCTGGGAGAGGAAGTATAAAGAAAGAGATCCAGAACAAAGACCCCAACAAGGATATTCCTCTGAGTCCTCAAGACCCTCTGAGGTGTCAAAAAACCCAAAAGGACGAGGCGGGGGACAAAAACAACAAAATCTAAAAGGAGCTCCAGCGAAGAGAAAGAAAAACTCTTAAATCAGGACTGTGGTGTGATAAATATCTCCAATGTAGTTCTCTCTTACGACGAACTATCACTACTTAACAAGGGCTTAGGATATGTTCCGGACACTGATTTCAACCTATTCCACACTGTGATAGATTTGAATAAATTTATTAGGAAGTGTACCCTTAAAAAATTCTATCATGACAAAAATAATCAGGGTAATGAGAATATTAGTGCAACATCTGATATAGAATGTATTTCTCCCACTGTAAGTAATGATATTAACATCAATTCTTTCAGGGA
Organism: Ascaphus truei; assembly: GCF_040206685.1. Lineage (NCBI taxonomy): Eukaryota > Metazoa > Chordata > Amphibia > Anura > Ascaphidae > Ascaphus > Ascaphus truei. The sequence continues at coordinate 110,472,650 of NC_134487.1, read as the reverse complement.
ACAATGTCTGGTCCAGGACATGGACGAGATTCAGGGATTTCAAGACCCCGAATTCAACCCCGAGAATTTTCTAGGGAGTTACAAAACAGGTTTGAGGAGAAAATCAGTATTTTTTCCCGCATTTATTAAAGGTAAATTTATATCCACATTTGAGTCCCTAGTAGAAAGAGACCTAAGACTTCTACACAAAGGTTTCTCATTCACTACCAAATGTAGTGCCAAACAAGGTGATAATTTATCAATAAATGAAAGACAGGCATTAAAGGATTTACAGACTAATAAACAGTTGGTTATTAAAAAAGCCGACAAAGGAGGGGCGGTGGTGGTGCAGCATAGGGATGACTATCTCAGGGAGGCCTTGCGCCAACTTGGAGATCGGACTTCCTATGCTGCACTACCCTCTGATCCCACCCTTAAATTTCAAAGGGATCTCAAAAATCTACTAGACATAGGCTCTATGCTAAAAGTATTAAATGAAAATGACATTGATTACCTGTTTAACCCCACGCCCACCACGCCCGTGTTTCACCATCTCCCGAAGATTCATAAGACATTGGTGTCCCCTCCTGGGAGACCAATTGTCTCCAGCATTGATTCTTTGGGAGATGGTGTCTCACGGTACGTGGATTATTTCCTACAGCCCCTTGTTCAACAATTGCCTTCATACATTCGTGACAGTAGTGATCTATTAACCACTCTAGACCAAATTGTATGGAACCACAATATGGTTTGGGTAACGTTAGACGTAACGTCATTGTATACCATCATTTCCCATGAACATGGCTTGACAGCAGCACGTCACTTTCTTAATCTCTCTGATCTAGCACCAGCACAAGTCACTTTCTTGTTAGATGCCATTCACTTTTTGCTCACTCACAATTTTTTTCTTTTTGATGGGGTTCATTATCTCCAGAGACGTGGAACGGCTATGGGCACGAGTTTTGCCCCCTCATACGCCAACCTCTTTATGGGGTGGTGGGAGTCGTTCCACGTCTTTGGAGATAAGAACAAATTTAGGGAGCACATTGTATTTTTTAGACGCTACATAGATGATCTCCTGTTCATTTGGGAAGGAGACATCAACACACTTCGGGAGTTTATTTCTGCACTTAATGATAATGAGTTTAATCTCTCTTTCACTTTTTCTTATCACCATCATCACATTTATGATTTAGATTTATGTTTATATGTTGACACAGCACTGTCCATTCAAACTACATTATACCGTAAGCCAAATTCACGGAACACATTCTTAAGACCAAGTAGTTGTCACCCTCAAGCCACGTTCATGGGAATACCAAAAAGCCAATTCATTAGAACCCGCCGCAATTGTTCAAATGATGAAGAGTTTAAAGTGAAAGCACAAGAATTATATGTTCGTTTTTTACAGACAGGATATAAAAAACCAGACTTAGACAGACTGCTCGATGGGGTATGGAAGATGGACAGAAATAGTCTACTTAGACAATCAACAGTGAAAAGATCTAGAATTGATCTCAGTCCATCTTTCATAACACCATTCAGCAAACAAGCTCAATCTATTAAAGCTATTTTTAAAAAACATTGGAGCGTACTGTCGCTTGATCCTGTGCTGAAACCATACGTGTCGCTAGGCCCAAACATCATTTTCAAAAGGGCAAAAACAATAGCCAACACGATATCACCCAGCCTATTCACCACAGCAGACGAGAATAAATCTTCTCTACCTAAAGGAATGTTTACATGTACTAAATGTAAAGCATGTGTTTCCATGTGTCAGAGTAAAACATTTACATCTACAGTTACGAGAATGACATATAATGTCCCATGTTTCATCAATTGTAATTCCACACACATAGTATATTTACTGAAATGTGGCTGTGGACGTCAATACGTCGGGAGGACCACGAGAAAACTAAAGACCAGAGTCCTAGAACATCTCCGACTAATTAGGAACAAAGATGTGAATCACCCTGTACCAAAACATTTCTCTAATTGTCCTTATGGTAATGCCAATCTATGCACGGTTCAAGGTATTGAACATATTCCTGCTTCCCCTAGAGGAGGAGATAGGGTTAAGATGTTAGACAGACGTGAATCCTACTGGATTTTTACTCTAAGAACCAGGGAACCCTTTGGCATGAACATTGATTGGGATATAAGTCATTTTTTATAATTTAACACATTGCCCTGTTTTGTCCACGTTGAATTGTATAATATTATTATAATACTATTATTGTCATTTTTTATATTTACAACTATTAATATGTAACAACACACTCCTATGTGGACAAGTAGAGCTTATTAATATTTTTCATTTTTTTTTTTTTATATATCAATTAGTATTATTCGTTAAATTCAATTTAATTACTACTTGCTCTCCCAATCCTTGTTCATGCTCTTGTAATTATAATGCAAGCAGTTTATTATATCTCATGATATATGTTATTGATATATGTTATTCATATATGGTATATGATCAAGTATATGAATGGTATCGTATTATCCACACAAGAGATCAGGTTCTATTTCATAACAGTCATCTGTGCAGGGAGTATATTATTAACATTATTACTAGTGTTCTATGGATTATATCTCTAGTGGTACACTTTTATATGATATTTGTTCCCATCAACTGTATCCACTGCACAGATTGACTGCTGATCATATTCACTTCACGAACTATCAAGCATCACTCACTCAAGTATATACCAAACACGTTATCTATATGGGGCTTTTCTTAGTATTCCTCTATAAATTTACACTTGTTCATATGTGCCCCTTTTCAAGCATATACTGGGTATACTTGTGTTGATCCACTGCTAGTATATTATTTCGTATGTGATTTTAATTTGTTTTTATCTAAGTGTTGTTCATGTATTGCTAATAAAGTTTGTTTTAGGAAAAAAAAGTGAAAAAAAGACAGTCAGAAAAAGTTAAGCATACCACCTGACTGGCCGAGCCAATGGCTGTGCACGCAGCATCACCGCGACCCGTTGCGACGCGGGACGATGACGTCACACCCGGCAGCGCGAGGCACAGTCCAGGTGAGTATAAATTATGCAGTATTGTGTATGTTTGTCACCTTGATAAAGTGCCTAGTGCACGAAACGCGTAGGTGCGTTAGTGTTGCTCCGTTGTCCCCTTGCTGCACCACCCTGCAATAAAACCTGACCTGTTGTTCAATTGAAAGCTTACCTCATCATTTTTCCGGTTTCACTGGGAGCTGGAAACTGCGGCAGTGCTACACATCTACACCCTTCTTCTTGCTGCATACCTACCTGGATGAACAGCATGCCCTGGATATCGAGGAGTCCTGCTAGCACCAAGGTAAAGGGCCATAGTGCCCCCACATATATGTATATGGTTACCGGTGCCTGTTATTACGTCCTATTGGTTACTAGGAGGGGCCGTCATGGGGTTTTTTTCTGTGATGGTCAAGTGGACCTCACTAGACTCCTAGCCCTTACCTGACAAATTGCCACATCATTCATGGACTTTCTCATGTTATCCAGTATTATTTACATATGTCATGGAGGAACTCTGACCGATTTTGACGCATCACAAACACTCTTGTTCTGTTGCTTGTGTGGAAGCAATGATTGAAGAGTAGAGCAAAGGAGCACTGCTGCCAGAAGTAATCCTGAAGAAACAAATATCACGGGCAAACTCCAAAGATTAAACTGAAGGTGTTTAATGAATAAGCTCACAGGGAAATGAACATTGCCAACGCACCAACGCGTTTCATGTAAAAACATACCTTCTTTATATAGCCACCATTTCGTGCCAAAAGTCCCGCAGGGCCGCACCGCGCATGCGCACCAGTGACGCGTCGCACCACTGTGACATCTCATCATGTCCAACCCCTCACCTCGGCACATGAGGTGACATCACTAGTGTGCCGAGGTGAGGGGTTGGACTGATGAGATGTCACAGTGGTGCGACGCGTCACTGGTGCGCATGCGCGGTGCGGCCCTGCGGGACTTTTGGCGCGAAATGGTGGCTATTTAAAGAAGAAGGTATGTTTTTACATTACACCTTGATAAAGTCCCACGGGATGAAACGCGTTGGTGCATTGGCAATGTTCATTTCTTTGTGAGCTTATTCATTAAACACCTTGAGTTTTATCTTTGGAGTTTGTCCGTGATATTTGTTTCTTCAGGATTACTTCTGGCAGCAGTGCTCCTTTGGTCTACTCTTCAATCATTGCTTCTACACATCAGGATTGCACGCAGTGGAACTACTACTCATCATTGGTTTTCTGGACTTCAAGATGCCCCCAAGGGCAGGTAATGGGCAATAGCCCTTATATTACTACCTCTGACCCTGTATTGGGGAAGCTTATATTTTGAGAGGGGTGTGCATTTTGACCATATCTGCGGTAGTCTGGCTGACTGATCGCTAGGTCTTTATCTTGCACCCCCCTTAAATGCGTAATACCTATATGACCTTATTGTAAGGAATCCGCTCCACGGTTTACTGGTTGCCTTACCTTGCAGACCGGTGCAGTTCTGGAACAGCTCTCCTGAGGTTTGCTGCAGCCTGGATTCACTCACCAAAGCAATACACACTCCCTCTGGTATCTACTGCAGCTGTGCAGCCTTTCACTGCAACCTATACTTGCATTCACTCATTAGGAGCAGTACCTTCACACCCCCGCCGGGGATTGGCCCGCTAGCCTTTAAGTACTGTCTTCCCATAATGCTCCCTGCCGAGCATAGTCCAAACTGGATGTCACTACCTGTTCTGCCACAAGCTCTCGCTTGTTCGCCTATGCTGATACCAGGTTCCGCCCTGCGTCCTTCAGCTTCCTTCAAGCCGCTTGTTCTCCTATGCTGATACCAGGTTCCGTCCTGCGTCCTTCAGCTCCCTTCAAGCCGCTTGTTCTCCTATGCTGATACCAGGTTCCGCCCTGCGTCCTTCAGTTCCCTTGAAGCCGCTTGTTCTCCTATGCTGATACGGAGGTTCCGTCCTGCGTCCTTCAGCTTCCTGTTCTCCTGTGCTGAAGCAGAGGTTTCATCCCTGCGTCCTTCAGCCTCCAGGATTCCTGCACTGAAGCGGATGTTTCGTCCCTGCGTTCTTCAGTCTCCTGGATCCCTGCACTGAAGCGGAGGTTTCCCTGTGTATCTCCAGCTCCCTGGTTCCTGGGGCCTACTCTTTCCCTAATCTAGAGAGGCCGTGTCCTGGTTCCTGCGCTGAAACAGAGGATTCCCCAGTCCGCCCAGGACTCTTGCGCTGTGCACTGGTTTTACCGTGCAGCTAGGCGGTGTGCTACACTGGTCTGCTTACCATCTCCTGTGACCAGCACCATGGGCCATGGTCGTCGCACGTGCAGAGGCCAACCACGCGCTCCTAAACTGAAGCGGGGCTCTCCTGACTACATGTTGCCGAACTATTGCTTGAACAATGTTTATCCTGATGTCTCCTGTCCTGACCCTGGCTTGTACAACGACGACGCTGTCTTCGCCTATCCTGATCCTGCGATATATGACAACGAACTGCGCAATCCGGATCAGCCTGCGCGGTCTCAGGTCGGTGCTTTTACAACCCCACCTCAGCCTCGCGGTCCGACCCTGGTTTGTGGCGAGCAGAACCCTGACACTTATGGATAAGTCATAATGTTCCTATCTTCAATTATTTCTTCAATATTATGATGATTTTTCAACAGTGTACACACTTATTTTGAACGTCACTCTCCACACAACTTCACACTGTTGTTTGTGTGGCTCACAACGCTCACGCTCCTCAACTTGGACCAGAAACAGAATTGACTATTGATGTGAACCTGATGCCTTTGCTTAACTAATGGTCTGTAATACAGTACAAGGATACTTTACGTGACCAGTGATTGTTTGTTTGTGATTTTGTAGTCCCAGGATAGGGTCAGCGGTGCACAGCAGCAGCAACAGAAAAATTGAGCTCAGCACATCAAAAACATTTAAAACTAATTTATTAACAAAGGTGACATTAAGGATAGGTGGGTAACAGGTAATGCAGATGCATTTCGCGCTTGTTAAGCGCTTTGACAAATGCCTTCTCGTTTCCCTTCTCAAAGTTCCGAGGTGACGTACATCATTTCGCTACTCACCGATGATGCCCTGGCCTGGGCTTCCCCCATCTGGGAACAAAGATCGGACCTAACACAGAATATCGGACAATTGGCCTGGGAAATCCGCAGTCTTTGACACACCAGGTCGCAAGGTAACTGCGGCTCCTTCTCTTTTCCACATTTCCCAGGGGAATCGACCTGTTGCTAGATATGCTCTTGAGTTCCGTACTATCGCTGCTGAGACCGGATGGAATAATGAGGCGTTGTCAGCCGTCTTATGGCAAGGTCTCTCAGAGACTCTAAAGGTTGAACTAGCTGCACATGAGCGTCCTACAGATCTCGAGTAGCTTATCGCCATATGATCCGTGTGGCTCAACAATTGCAGGAAATGTGGTCCGAGAGATCCCGTCATCGCCAACTTACTCTGTGATAACTTTCTCTTCATGCTGGTACGTCTGAATCCCTTCAGCCAGATATTCCTGAGCCCATGCAACTAGGTGGTAATAAATGATCTTCCTCCGAGAAACAACGCTAACGCAACGCTGGTCTCTGCCTGTACCTTGGCAATTCCGGACATCAGGTACTCAATTGTCCCCACAAGTCTGGAAACACCAACTCCCAATGAGGTTCGGGTGAATCACATTGGGAAGACTCTCCATCTCCCCTATCACAAAGAAAACCTTGCCAACCAGGATCTTAATCCCTGTTTAGCTGACCGGCGAGAACTTTCATACCACCGCCCTAGCATTTGTGGGTTGGGAGGCAACTTCATTGACGAAGGCTTTGTTGAAATGAACAACATCCTTCTCGTCCGCAAAAGGTACCCTGTAGGCTTAGAAGCTATTGATGGTTGACCACTACAACCAGTCTTCATATCCTTACAGAGTACTCTCTTCCACTTACGTACAGGCGAGGACCATATGGAAGAAATCCATCTGGATGTCATTCACACCCATCGGTTGAAGTGATCCTTAGCCTTCCGTGGCTTCAACGTCACAATCCCCGAATAGATTGGACTGATAAGGAATCTGTCCTGAGTAGCGCTTCTTGTTCAGAAAACTGCGCTGTGCGCATCAAAAGAATATGCAGACTGGCTGCTCATGAAGAAAAGAGGGTCCTACCTGAGGTATATGTCGAATTCCGTGATGTTTTTGATAAGGCACGGTCAGAGGTCCTGCCGCCGCATCGTCCTTTTGATTGTCCATTTGACCATTTACTCGGTTCAGTTTCCCCTAGGGGAAGTTCTTATCCATTGTTATTATTGTTGCTACAGGATCATTATTTCTCATTTGATCTGTACTCTCTTTGTGTTTTATTAAACTGTATTTACATACATATTATCCACACTACAGGATTGTGCGCTCACTTTTTTCTTGCTTTCTATATATATATTTATATATATATATATATGTAGCCAGGTCTCCCCAGCCTGTCAGTGCCCCCCTCACCTAGCTGCCGATCGCGGGGGCCGCCGCGTCCAATGGCGGCTCCGTCCGGCGATGGCAGGGGAGAGGGCGGTCAGGTCCCGGCTCGGGGGTTGCCGGGGACGTGTGCGGCCGGTTGCCAAGGCCGAACGTGCGTCACAGGGCTCCCAGGGCTCTCGGAGCCGGGCGGTAAGGGCGCCGCCATTGCCCGGATACTCGCGCATGCGCAGTGGTCGCGCATGCGCAAGAAAGGCCCCAGAGCTAGGGAAAGGTCGCGTGAGCGTGAGAATAGGAAGGGAGAGGTTGAGGCAGCCCCCTAATGCTTGCGCAGGCTCAGGAAAGCCCCGAGAAGCTATAGCCTATTAGGGGAGGCTCTAAGCAGGGACTACAGATCCCATGAGCCTCTGTATGCCCCATGTGACACCAGGGAGCCAATAGGGCTTAGGATCTCCAGGCAGGCAAGTGGATACATTTGGCGGGCTTGGAGCACGTTAGGCAGTCAGAGACCGGAGCAGCCCAGGGAAGGAGGTAGGGTACAGGAGTCAGGGACTCCCTGTACTAGGCCAGCACCCCCAGGGCCCGAGATAGCTCAGCTCCCCAGTAAAGTGAGTGTTGCCAGGGACAGCCCTCAGGTTAGGGACCCTGTCACTTGCATTAGTGGGAGCTGGGGAATAGAAGGAAAGAAAGGCAGCCGCAGACTTAGTGTTAAGTTGCAGGGTGTTGCTGCATATGCTGATAGTGATCAGTTAAGCGAGTTGGAGTCAGGGAGCTGTGAGGGAAGGAAGGGTGCGGGGATCGAGTGCAGCTCCTGCACCCATATAGGTACCCACACCCCAGGTAGGCCCCAACTCCCCACTAGATTAGTGGATAAGTGCTGAGGGAGGCCCAAGATAGGGACGCTGCCCTTAGTGTAGTGCTGCCTTGTCAGAGTCACGGCGGTCAGTGCTGTGAGGTCTGACAGGCAGGCACCTTGTGGTGTAGCACGTTGGCTGCACACATCCAGTGGGTCACAGCTTGTTGCTGCAGGCACTGGGATTAGTTTAGTAACAGTCAGGGCTGGGAAGAGTTAGGGGAGTGGGGCAGGTTATTAAACCCCTGTAGGCCCCTAGGAGCTTCCCCTAAAGCCAATACAGGTTGCTGTGCTATAGGGACGGCCTATAGTATAGCGCGTGCCATTTAGTGCTGTAGGGACAGGTCCTATGTTAGGGATCCTGTCACGGTAGGGATGATTAGATAGGGACTCAGCGGACGCTGTGGTTCCTGTGAAGCGGATGCGGACCCACGTTGGGGTCCACAGAGACTATTCCAGAGTGGGATCGCCCTGGCGGTCCGTGTATACAAAGGAGTCCGGTGTAGGATCAGACGGAACCATCACACGACGGATCCTTTGTGAAGCCAGTTGGAGATCCGAACACGGGAGTGCTCGGCAGGTACTATCTAATACACAAGTGCACCAACGGGCCCTTAGTATAAATAGTGACTGCGCAGTCACCCATTGCCTCTCTTTGCAAGAGTGCGGGACATTGGGTGGGGTTCTTTGGACACTGGGTGGGATCACTTGGTGTTGGGGAAGCGTCCTGCTGGACGTCGCAGTAAGTGTCTCCTCGAGAGAGGGACACTGGTTCTGATATGTTATTCTATGTTGTCGTGTCTGTTAGTAAAGTCACCAGTTAATATATAAATCACTGTGTATGGTATTATTGATTGTCCTGCGAGGAACCACTCCCCCTCTGGTGGGAGCCATCGCAAGTGGAGGCGCTGCATCGTTGTAAGTGATTACCCCTAGTATAATTGCTCCAGGTTCCCCGTGGCGGAAGCTCAGCCCTCCTGCAAGCCAACAGGTAATGCACCACACCTATGGTAACCTTGTATGTTCCCTTGTACCCCACACTATATCTGCGATTGGGGGGGGGAATACCCGTTACATATATATATATATATATATATATATATATATATATATATATATGTGTGTGTGTGTGTGTGTGTGTGTGTGTGTGTATATGTGTATACTCTTCAGAATCCCTGTAGCACTGTTTTTTTGAACTTTTGTTCTATATTGCTCTCATTGTTTGCTTGTGGACATTAAGAAAATGGAGGAAAGAGCAATTACAAAAGAGCAGCAATCAGTAGTGAATGCAAAAAAAAGTTATCTGAAAAAACTACCAAAGTATTTTACAGTGACTTGTGACCAAAATAAATAGAAGGTAAAAATGTATTCATGCCAAAAATAGACGTGATAAGATTAACTGTGGGATGAAGATTTCTTACAAGATGATACTCACTTTACCTATCTCGGTGAAACAAATGGGCAAAAATTCCCCATGGACATAATTCTTTGAAGAAAAAAACCTTAAGTACTGTAATATGGTGCTATTGTGATGCAAAAGTGCTGAGTTAAATAAAAAAAGGAAATGCTAATAAAAATAATTTTTTTTCTCTCTCTCTTTTCTAACCTCTTTTGGCGCGCACAGGGTCCGCCTCCTCGTCAGGCATCCTCATTCCACCTGTTCCCTGCCCTGGATTCACCAATCACAGTCCTCGCTGCTGATGCACCTCTACGCTGCAGGTTACTCATTAGTTGCTCTCTCCTACTTATGCTCAGCTGACCCACTGGCAAATTGGCTAAGCATAATTCTATGTTCCGTTGTGTTAATTACTTCCTCGCCCTTGCAGTCCTGTCTTGTTCGTATGTTCCTAGCGCTTTGTTCTTGACCCGGCATTGTATTGGATTCCGCTCTTCTCAACTCCTGACCCGGCTATCTACGAATATCCGCACCTCTCCAACCCCCGACCTTGGCACCCGTACAACGACTACTCTCCTCTCTTCAACCCGGACCCCGGCTAATAATACCTGCAAAGATCTGTACCTCTCCAACCCAGACCCGGCTACCTTGATCAACCTACACTCCAGACACGCCCACGCAGCTGTGGGTGGTGTTTATATCCATCCCCCCCTTGGCCTCACGGTCAAGCCTTGTTTGTGGTGAGCACATCGTGACATGTCTCAGTTCTGAGTCATTCTCCCCAGTGGTGTATTTAACATTTTGCCACCTATAGCCACTTCCCTTTTTCCACCTGGGCTGCCTCTTCCTGCAATGCGCCCTCCTCCTTCTGCAGCATCACAGCGTCAAATTATGCCGCAATGTTGTGCAGTAACATATTTCCATGGCAACACGTGACGTCGCGGCAATACTGCAGAAGGAGGAGAGCGGCAAGAAGGTAAGAAACCATTACAAAGGCTCCACGCTTTCACCCCAGCAATCAGTGGGGAAGAGAGCGGGGCCTCTGTATAGGTATATGGGGAAAAAAAGAAAAACGTAACATTTGCCGCCTCAAGGCCTATAGGGCCTAATTGGAAATCCGGCTCTGATTCTCCCTAAACAATCAGGTAATTGTCTCTTATCAGCAGAATATTTAATCCTCATATCTCGTTCCAAAATTACACAGGAGCGTAAACCCCCCCCCCCCAAATCTTTCTTTTAAACCAAGACCTTAACATGCAGCTTGTGAACATGTTTTGCCTGACAAATATAAGAAAACATTTTATTCCACTTACTTTAGGCAGATGGCGATAAAAGACAACTCTTTTAAAATACAAAGATTTCCATCTATACTGCAACAAACCTTTGATTAGTTTTAAAGCAACAAATCTGCAAGCCTCTATTACTCAATCTAATATCCCAATCATACCTTTATTATCCATTAATATGCTTTAGTTAGGCTTTTCACAGGTCTCAGGCATGGAGTATTTGATGGGAAGGGTCAGAGTTCTGGAATCTTCTTTGGAGCAAGAGGACAAGTGTTAAGAAAAATGTTAAATGGGGGAGATGCACTAAGCGCTGATGCGGGCTATCGCCCTGCGGTTCAGTGCTAGTAAATTCTATTTTAAGTTTTCAACTGAAGAGATAGAAAAGTTGGTAAGAAAAGTAAGGTTAGTTATGCAGATTGAAGAGATTATGGAGCTACGTAAAACATAGCATAAGACAAGATATTTAGGGCTATAGGATATTTACATACAGTTCTTAAGTAAATTAATTGATTCAATGTCAGAGGCAGCACCCTGAAAAGATGTTATCTCTGACTTAAAGATTTCGTCAAATGTGCCCCTGTGACCAGGAGGACACACTGGCATCGGATATTCCCTACAATGTAGATTTAGCACTGGTTCACTTAACTGGGAGAATCACAATAACTAGTTATATTCCTATTATCACTAATTCCATAGCTGGAAGATGGCTTATTAAAGCTCTTTTAGAAAACGAATTGGGAATCAGAGTCACAGATGGGTAATAAAATGTAAAAATAGCAAGTTAATTTAATCACAGTAAATACTGTTTCTGGGTCTGTTTATGCGACACAGAAACAATGTCAGTGTATCTGCTCTTATTAAAGGCACTCAAGTTAAGAAGGCAAAGGAAGTCCGCTCAGTGAGTAAAGACACTGACTGGCACGGAGAGTTTGAAGCAGGGGAGCCTGGTTCAATTCCCGGTGTCGGCTTTTTGTGACCTTGGTCAAGTCACTTTATCTCCCTGTGCCTCAGGCACCAAAAACATAGATTGTAAGCTCCACGAGGCAGGGACTTGTTCCTGCAAAATGTCTCTGTAAAGCGCTACATAAAGCTAGCAGCGCTATGCAAGAACATGCTATTATTATTATTAAGTTTGTGAGAAACTCAAGGTACTTTAGTAAGATGGGCCATGAATATGTTAAGCCTCAAAAGAGGCAGTTCTGTGGACATGTATGTATGTATGTATGTATGTGTGTACTGTATGTATGTATGCATGTCTTTATTTATATAGCACCATTAATGTACATAGTGCTTCACAGCAGTAATATACGTGACAATCATTTAAATAATATAAATAACACAAAGGGGAGAAGTGCTTCAGACATAAAAGTAACATTTAGTAAAAGGAGTCCCTGCTCCGAAGAGCTTACAATCTAATTTGTTGGTAGGAAGAATGTACAGCGACAGCAGGAGGGCGTTCTGGTAAGTGCATCTGCAAGAGGCCAAGGTTAATGTGTGTGTTAATTATCAGCCATGGAGCTACTCATATGCTTCCTTAAGCAAGTGTGTTTTAAAGTGGGTCTTAATGGTGGATAGAGAGGGTGCTAGTCGGATATTGAGGGGAAGGGCATTCCAGAGGTGTGGGGCAGTCAGTGAGAAGGGTTTAAGGCAGGAGAGACTTTAGATACAAAAGGTGTAGTGAGAAGACATCATTGAGTTGGGATGGTGTATAGCGAGAAATTAGGGCTGATATGTATGGAGGAGAAGAAGAGTGTAAAGCTTTAAAAGTGAGGAGGAGAATTGAGTGTGTGATATGGGATTTGATAGGAAGCCAGGAGGGGGCTTGATAGTACTTCCAACAGTAATGTGGAAGGAGGCAATTGGGCCAGGTCTGGGAGGAAGTATTTGGAGCTCTGTTTTTGCCATGTTAAGTTTAAGTCGGATGAAGGGTCATCCAGGATAATATAGCAGAGAAGCATTCAGAAACTTTAGTCTGTACAGCAGGTGTAAGGTCAGGGGTAGAAAAGTACATTTGTGTGTCATCAGCATAAAGGTTATATTTGAATCCAAAAGATGTAATTAGGTCACCTAGAGAGGATAGGAAGGAGCATAAAGTGGAATCAAAAGCTGGTAGGTTAATAGAGCGCAGGTCTCTGCAGAGCCGAGGGGTAGATGGAGGTGGAGAAGTGAGAGAGATGAGAGATGAGATGAGGTGAGGGTTAGAGAGAGGAAATGGAGAAATCAGAGAGAGAAAAGTTTTTAGTGAAAACCATGTCTAGGTAGTTGCCATCCTTGTGGGTGCTGGCTACAGTCCACCATTGAAGGCCAAAAGAAGAGGTTAGAGAGAGAAAGATGGAAGCCCAAGGGAGAGAGGGGTCATCAATATGGCAGTTGAAGTCCCCAAGGAGAAGAACAGGGGAGTCTGAATCCTGGCTCTCTTTCTTTCTCTCCTTAAAGTGAGAGCGACAGAAGGGGGATGAGTAGAGGTAGGTGGGCGATAGATGACCGCCACATGGACAGGGAGAGGAGGGAAAAGGTGGACAGTGTGGGCCACAAAGGAGGGAAAAGCAAGAGAGGGGGGAATAGGAAGGTTATGGTAGCGGCAGATAGGGGGATCAGGATGAGGAGAACATGATAGATATAGGAGAACATGACTGCAAATGAGTATGGGACAAGGATCAATATTAATTTTTTCCTTCTTTGTTCCATCAACAGTTAACGGCTCATATCTTCAAGCAATGTGACCCTTCAGTGACTTATGGCTTTGCACCCTTTGAGTTTTTCACTCACTGTGCCTAATTTATGCTTCAAAGTCTCTTCCCTTTGATGGAGACAATTTTAGTCCTATTCATTTAAATGGAGCTTAACTGTTCTCTAGCATTGGGAAGTACAGTGGCTTCAGGCATTTGAATAGAGGTCATAGTTTTTCCACTTGCTTCATAGTATTCCAGTATTGCTGTGTGTGTTTAATTGCTACAAAGAAATTTGTTATAAACGATACTTGTCCCACAGAAAGCTCTGCTTGTAGTTTAAAGTAAATTTGATGAAAAAATTAGAGTTAAATTAATATTTGTAACTGAACACATCGTCTGTTACTCTTTGGCCCAGATCCACAAAACTCCATTAAATCAAACCTCATAACATAATGATCCTAAATCAGGACTGGACATTATGTCACATTATTGTAGCATAATGTTGCGTCATATTTCAATATTGGGACGTTAAGTGTGTCTTGGCATTACTGCGATCCAGACCCTGAAAAAGATCTTTAGCTTAAATTGAGAAAGTGAAGAGAGGGAAATAACGCTGAATATAATGTTATGCTAGTTTAATAATACCTAAAGCCCAAATTCAGTGTCTGGATTTGAGTTACTCCAAATTTAGGTGTGACTTTTGTGAATATGCAATGTTATGGTAACTCCCATTTGCTTGTAATTTGCATGTCATCACTAGTAGCTAACGCTATACTCTTTATGGGAGAAAATATGGGTTAAGATTATGTTATTGTCCTTAGAAGATACATGATTAATGTTATTGTAACATTAAGTTAGATGAACACTGTGTTATGTGACTTAATGGAACTTTGTGGATTTAGACCCTTTAATTACTATTAACTAATATTTGGCATACAGAACATATAGTACCTGTAGGAAAAGTGAAGCAAGTCATGTCTTTGATTGGGTCCCATATTGAGAAAAGTCTAATGTGTTTGCTACCAGAGATATGGCAGATACATTCTCAAAATGACACCTGTAGGGTGCTACCCAGGATAAATAACTTCCTTGGAAGCTTACTGACTACACAATAACAAGGGGAAGGGGGAACGGGAATAATGAAATATCCTTTTGTAAGGTGCACTCCTAATTGACCCCAAACGTACCGGTATTAAGTAAGATACTATACTAATAAGCTCACCGGTTGGTATCTCTCATTGTACAACTAAACCTTTATCCAGAGATCTAGCAATGACTTTGACGTTGATAGTGATAGACAAACACCTTGATGTATAGGCTGCTTGTTGGATCGCCCAGGTATGTTTAAAATAAATTTTAATGCATCATATTTTAAATAAATGCACTCAAATTGGTAAAAACAGTTAAAAAGAGAGGGTAACTAAATTTATGTTATATAAAAAAAAGAGAGGATAACTAATTAAATAAAATATGCGGCTAGCTCACACACTGCAAATAGTGTATGTAAAACCTGCTTTGTTCCAAACTACACTGGCTGAACAGCAAGAGGACTGGTTACTTTGGCTATTCTTGTTGGTATGTATGTGTGTGTGTGTGTGTGTGTGTGTGTGTGTGTGTATATATATATATATACTGTATGTGTGTATATATATATTATACTGCACAGGAGCACAGGTCCAGTACCACCATCGTAATGGAACAGTTAAATACAAAAAAATACAAAATTGGACCTGGACTCTAAAAATAGAAACAAAATAGTAATAAAAGAAAAACCAAACCGGTAATAGATAAAAAGCTGACGTATGCTTACCAATTTTTTTTGTTTAATACTTAAAAAATGTACAGAAACGACAGTTATATGGTTATTCACACACTGGTATAAATGTTCTGTCCCATGCTCACTGTGGCTAGTAAGTTGAAAAAGGCAGCTTAACAGTCCCATATACCAGGGGTCTCCAAACTCAGTCCTCAAGAGCCGCCATGTGGTCGGCTTTTATGGATATCCCTGTTTCAATCAGTGGCTCAGTCAATGACTGAGCCACTGATTGATCCACCTGTGCTGAAACAGGGATATCCATAAAAGCTGGCCTGATGGCGGCTGAGTTTGGAGACCCCTGCCATATACCATACAAGGGGAGTCTTCTTATTTAACAACGTGTTTATTGGGGCACAAAATAGAAATAAAAAGGGGAAAGGATACTGAGGTAATACACACTAAAAGAACAAGAAATGGGAATTGGAAGTAATGGTGATAGGGATAGGTAAATAACAAAACTTTACCAGAGAGCTATGGGATGAGACCTGAGCAGTATTTAGGCATGTAAAAAAAAGACAGGATATGAGTCAGACAGAGAGAAAAATGAGAAGGACTGCACCAAATGACAAGGGGAGGAGGAGCAGCCCAACTCAGAGAGAAGAGGAGGGTTGCCAGGAAAACAGCAGAAACCAGGCAGTGCTGGAACAGAGAGGAGACAGAACAACAAACAGATTCAACTTGAGCAACATTTCAAGCACCTGAGCTTGAGAATGTACCTGATGAAATACTTTAAAGGAAACCTGTTTGTAAGCCATATGGTTTCCATGATATTGAATAGTAAAAAAACAAACAAAAAAACAAACAAAAAAACAACTTATTTTTATTGTTTGTAAAATGCACAGTGCATACTGCAGATGTAACCCCTTGCTTTTGTTGTCTCTTAAAAGCAGATTCCTCCAGGCCAGTGGTTCCCAACTCCAGTTCTCAAGAACACACAAGCCAGGTTGTAAGGATATCCCTGCTTCAGCACCATTGGTTCAATTAGTTATCCAGTCATTTTGATTGAGTCACCTGTGCTTAATCAGGCATATCCTTAAAACCAGACCTGTTTGGTGTTCTTCAGCACTGAAGTTGGGAACACTGCTCCAGGCTATATACTGTACATTGTGCTGTGCTTATTTATAAAGCCAAATTAACCTTTCTTTTATTTTAGTCTTAACAGAAGTGCCCAGCAATTTGACTACAGTTTAGTTTTCATGAAGAATCGACTTTTGTACTGTAACTTGCATTTTTAAGGAAACCATTGTTGATAATAACAAAAAGCAACGTTGTATTTTTGTCACTACATGTCTGTAAGAAAAAAAAGAAAAAAAATGAAACCTTGTTATTTCAAGTAACATATTTGTAATGCAAAAGGCCTTCCAGAACAACCACTACATCAATAAAACAACAAATAAACCATTTATGAGGTGTTGTTTCTTTATAGGCTGCAGTGCCCATTTTACAGTGCAGTACAAGTTCTATGGGAAAGTTAGATGCACTTAACGTAGATTGACGGTGCTACGCATCAATTACAGTGCAGGGGTGAACAAATACTTCACTTGCAGGACATAGGTTCACAATCACTAACTGGACTGTACGGTATGTTGCAGTGCATTACACATATCCATGTAGGATTATGAATGTAAACTACTGTAAAACATTGTTTTATTTTTCACATTCACCCCCAAATGCACGTGTCAAGCTGTGCCAAACTATGACATTATTAAATGTTTAATTCGCAAAAAACACAGCAATGTCCCTCTCTCAGAGGACACCCGCCATGCCCAACCAAGTGGTTTCACCACACTAACAGTACAGCTGGATTAAGCCTGGCCTCTCCCTCTGAACACCCAGTGTCATGGCGTCTGACCCTCCCCACACCCATTCTATTGTGCTTTAGATGCTCCATGTTAACAAAGTAAACTGCAGCTTAACCAAACAAGCCGGGCATGGTGGTGGAAGAAGATTGTATTATTTTTCCAAAGTTTCTATTACACTATTATTGTATAAAGCAATACATATTTTCATAAATGTTGCACCAATGTACAGTATAGTACATGTTTCTCTAATTTACTTTAATAAATATGTCATCATTTATAAAGACTGTGTCTGTTATCTGAAGTTTCCTAACATTGAAAGAGTATAGTATATGGCTATGTATGCATGCCTGTCTTTATTTACTGTATATAGTGCCATTAATGTACATAGCGCATCACAGCAGTAATACACTTGACAATCATATAAATAGCAAATAATACAAATAACAGATCATGGGAATAAATGTATCAGTCATAAAAGTAACATTGTGGAAGAGGAGTCCCTGCTCCGAAGAGCTTACAATCTAATTGGGTATAAAAAGGTGGGTTACATTTAACAGAACAATACAAAACATGCATTACTGGCACAATAGCCTCTGAATACTGTGCTGTGACAGATCAGGGGACTCGCGCTTCCCAATGTGTCCCCGTCACCTCTGCTCCCACTGCCTCTAACCTGCTCCCCTCTCTTCCGCATCAATCTGTCCCTTCTTCCCGTACCCGTTCCTCTGCAGCACACCCGGACGTGCGTTTAGGTGTCATGCGCGTTCCCCGCAAGGTGCGCACGCTTCCTCAAACACCCGATGCCCTCCGCGGCACTCATGGCTCGCGGCGTCTCTCTATTCCCCCACCTTCCACATTACCTTCTTCCTCCGCCTCTCCAGCCCTCTCACCTTCCTTGGTGAGCGCCCCCTGGCGCACACGGTGCATGCACATCAGTCCCTTACAGAGGGCGCGCGTACACACTCCAGATATAGGCCTTCCCAGAGCTCTTGCTCTGCCCCCCATGGTGTACAAGTCATATCCCTGTGTGATTCACCTGTCTCCTCCCCTGCTCTTTCTGATCTATCCCTGCAACCTCTCACTCAACTTTCTGCTCCTCCTTTCTCTCCCATTGGTGCTCCCTCCTTTATAATCCCTGTCTGTCCTCTAGCTCATTGCTCTGCATAGCTTCTTGTGACCCATGTGTGTGCAGTCTCTATGCTTGGCTCGCCTGTTTAGTTCAGTGCTGGTTCCTGTCCCTGCTTCCCTTTAGATCTCCCTGGCTTGAACTCTGCTTTGAATTGGACTACTCTGCTTTCTCCTGCCCTTGAACCTTGATTACGGATTGTACTACGCTGCCTTCTCCAATCCTTGAACACTGGCTTACGGACATCACCACGCTGCTCTCTAATATCCCTGAATTCTGGCACACGGACATTACTACCCGAAGTCTGGCATCCTGGACGTTGCAAGTATATGTTAACCCTTTCTCAACAGGCCCGGCAACGCATTACCACACTCCGGGCACACCCTCACTGCTGTGGGTGCATGTTATAACCTTACCCACATCAGTACTGGGGACTGTCCAGGTCTGCGGGCATACAGGCATTACATGTGCATTGAATTTAACTTAAATACACGCCAGCACTACCTTTCGTTACTCCAAAACAACACGACAGACGTAAAACACCATTGGGTGCTGTGGCTGGGTCACGAGGACGTGACATGCAATGACGTGCCGAGGAATTGCACTTTTTTTCCTGCAAGTCACAGGCACAGTAAGTCTGTATATTGTTGGCTGATGTGGCTGGCACCCCTCTATTTTCAAAGATAGTTTAGTATTCACTGGTGGGTTTAATCTTTCATATTGTTATTTATTTATTCTGCACAGAATTTCATCAGAATATAGCAAGTGTTTTTAAAATGATCTAAACGTAATCTATTTAAACATTCTGATAATTATTACAGGTTTTCTGATATTTTAACGATGCAATATGACACTATACTGAGAGGTTTGAAAGATCATGTCAATACAGTTTTTCTTGTGGAGACTGTTTATAAAGCAGCAACATGCCTATACAAACCTCGCTTGCAGCTTGTGTTTCCAAAAGCAAGCACATTGGTTGCATTATGACTTTTATTGTGTGGTAATTTTGCAGTTACATGATCAAAAGTTGTCACTGCCGAGCATATGTGTATTTGGTGACTCATACAACAAAAGCCCTTTAAACGTTTTCCTTCTAGTGAAATAGGGCATAATACTGACCCTTGTGCATATGACTATGATGTGATTGTAGTGATAATATAAAAAGGTAGAAAAATTTGACCAAGGCATTCACTTACATAACTATGAATTAAATGCTCATACATTTATTCATTATTATTTTACTTATAAAATATTTTACCTGGAAAAAATACTTGACAATGAGAGGTAACTCAATGTATGTCCTGAGCACACAGTAAAGTTGGCAACATTACCATTTACAGTTACAACATTTTTAAAGTAGGAATCAGCGGAAGTCTTGAAGGAACTTAGACAGGAAGTGGATTTGAGGGACTCTGGTATATTGTTCCAGCAGTGGAGTGATCAATACATGTAGGAAGAGTGACCGGTATTCTTTATTAAACCTTGGGACTGTAGGTTTCTGGAGATAGATCTATGGAAATAAATGCTGTGTATATTAGGGGTGAGAAGCCTGCTCAGATCATTTGGTAACTTGTTCAGAAAGTATATGAAGATAAGACATGAAAGATATATGTTGTACATGGATGCAAGGGCAAAGCCAACCCACTTCAGTTAACATATCATAATTATGCAGATTTGAAGTTACACAGTAAGACAAAACTGAATATTCAGTGGTGAAGAATGTCAAGTTTTCTTGGGTGAATTTGGTGTGCTGTACTATACACTCTATTCCCATAGTCAATAGTTGGTATTAGCATCTGTTGTGCAATGCGCTTTCTGACTAATGACCTTAGGCAGGATTTTTTTCTATAAAGTATACCCAGCTTGGGACAGATTTTGAATGTCAGTTTTTCCAGATGCAAACCAAATGTTAAATTGGAGTCAGGCCACATACCCAAATATTTAAAGCTAGTAACTGAGGCAAGATTAGTGTTAGAAAATCAAAGAAAAGATTGTGCGCTTCAAGAACTGTGTATAATAATAATGTTACATCTTTATAATCCCAAAGTTCTATTTGGGATTCATATATAAAAATATATAAAAGTGGTAAAGCAGCAGAACTGGTGATGCTTTGTTTTTTCTCTTAATAGGTTTGAAGCAGGGTGTATACAGAGTTGAACCATGCTAAGATCAGGTTCAGGAATCCCCTGCTTACGAGAAACAGGGTGTGCTGGTATCTCTTTGCAATTGGGCCAATAGAAAGTCGCAAGGAATGACATCACAGCTTCTTATTGACCCGCATGACATTTAAGTCATCATTTCGATAACCCCAACTAGCCCAGCCAGAGCTGCTACTAGCACGCCCTTCCAAGGTAAATATCTCAGGAAGCAGGGGGTCCTCTATGCTGAAATTAGCGCAGTTCAGCTCTGGAGCCCAATGCTTCAAACCTATTGGGGGGGAAAAACATAGTGTCACCAGTTTTGCTGCTTTAATTATTCAATGGAAAAAAATTAAATATGGAAGTGTTATGAAATGTGTCTAAATAAATATCTAAACAATTGTATCACCAAAAAGTGTATCCAAAGTATATGCCGAATAGTGATGAGACAATATATAAATTAGGAAGCAGTTTGATAAAACATATCATATTCAATAATAAAAAATAAAAAAATAGAAACATACAGTTAGGTCTGGAAATAATTGGACACTGGTACAAGTTTTGTTATTTCGGCTGTATACCAAAATAAATTCAAGTTACCGTTAAATAATGAATATGGGCTTAAAGTCCGGTCTATCAGCTTTAATTTGAGGGTATTCACATCCAAATTGGAGGAAGGGTTTAGGAATTACATCTCTTTAATATGTAGCCCCCTCTTTTTCAAGGGACCAAAAGTAATTGGACAATTGACTCCAAAGCTGTTTCATGGACAGGTGTGGGCTATTCCTTTGTTATTTCATCATCAATTAAGCAGGTAAAAGGTCTGGAGTTGATTCCAGGTCTCGCATTTGCATTTGGAAGCACTTGCTGTGAACCAACAACATGCTGTCAAAGGAGCTTTCAATGCAAGTGAAACAGGGCATCCTTAGGCTACAAAAAAAAGAAAGAAAATCCATCAGAGAGATAGCAGGAACATTAGGAGTGGCCAAATCAACAGCTTGGTATATTCTGAGAAAAAAAGAACGCACTGGTGAGCTCTGCAACACAAAAAGGCCTGGACGTCCACGGAAGACAACAGTGGTGGATGATCGTAGGATCCTTTCCATGGTAAAGAAAAACCCCTTCACAACATCCAGCCAAGTGAAGAACACTCTCCAGGAGCTATGCATAAAGAGAAGACTTCACAAGAGCAAATACAGAGGGTTCACCCCTAGCTGCAAACCATTCATAAGCCTCAAGAATAGAAAGGTCAGATTAGACTTTGCCAAACAATATCTAAAAAAGCCAGCCCAATTCTGGAACAACATTCTTTGGACAGATGAAACTAAGCTCAACCTGTACCAGAATGATGGGAAGAAAAAAGTATGGAGAAGGCTTGGAACGGCTCATGATCCGAAGCATACCACATCATCTGTAAAACACGGTGGAGGCAGTGTGATGGCATGGGCATGCATGGCTTCCAATTGCACTGGGTCACTAGTGTTTATTGATGTTGTGACAGAAGACAGAAGCAGCCGGATGAATTCTGAAGTGTATAGGGATATATTGTCTGCTCAGATTCAGCGGAGTTGATTGGACGGCGCTTCACTTTACAGATGGACAATGACCCAAAACATACTACGAAAGCAACCCAGGAGTTTCTTAAGGCAAAGAAGTGGAATATTCTGCAATGGCCGAGTCAATCACCTGATCTCAACCTGATCGAGCAAGCATTTCACATGCTGAAGACCAAACTTAAGCCAGAAAGACCCATGAACAAACAGCAACTGAAGACAGCTGCAGTAAAGGCCTGGCAAAGCATCACAAAGGAGGAAACCCAGCGTTTCGTGATGTCCATGCGTTCCAGACTTCAAGCAGTCATCGCCTATAAAGGATTCTCGACAAAGTATTACAAATGAACATTTTATATATGATTGTGTTAATTTGTCCAATTACATTTGAGCCCCTGAAATAAGGGGACTGTGTATGAAAATACATGCAATTCCTAAATGTTTCACACAATATTTTTGTTCAACCCCTTGAATTAAAGCTGAAAGTCTGCACTTCTATTGCATCTCGGTTGTTTCATTTCAAATCCATTGTGGTGGCGTACAGAACCAAAATTATGAAAATTGTGTCAGTGTCCAATTATTTCCGGACCTAACTGTATGTTGCCCGCTAGGGTCCCATGAAATAGAGGAGAGTATTCCAAAGAGTCTTTTTCTTCAAAAGTCCAAGAATCTTTAGTCTCTTCTAATCTGAGCACAATGCCAAGCTTTCTTCTCCCAGGTAATGCCTCGTGATAAGTTATATTCTGCCCTAAGCAGAAGCACTCATCGCGATGTTTCACCTGCAGAACTTCAGTCTCACACCCTTTTTGTGTCAGGGTATTGTGAGATTATTATAAAGAAAGGTCACTCAGAGTTTGTATAAGATAAGGTTTGTTGTTTATTGTAATACAACAAAATAACCAGAAAATATCATAAGCAAAATTGCAAAGAAATGAGCTAACAGTAAGCTAACAGCTAACAGTAAGCTAACAATCCAATCTAACTATGCAGAGATTATTTATTTAGTATGCCTGTCATACTCACGAACACCAAGATATCATGATAGGTCACGCCAGTCTCACTAGGTCTCGTCTCAGTGAGGCTTTCCACTCGGTTCTCCCTTTAACATGGCGTTACGCTAACCTTCTGTGGCTACTGACGTGTCTTACTGGCATTTACAGTTTGTCTACAGCGTGTTTACAGCTCAAACAACTTCTGCTTTTATGCGTAAGTACCTGCCTCTCAACGGCATGTCACAACACTATATCCTGGCCATTTCCTAGCAGAACAAAGAAATCCTAACTGCAAAAATTCTGGTAACTGATATTATTTCCAGAGCAAGAGAAATAGCTAATATTCTGACAGTGTGCTCTAAGCTGTACTGAGACATGCAATTACACTATATATGTACCTTATGCTACCTGTAACCTATAACAATTATGCTATATATACCGTATGCTATCTGTAATCCATAATACTTCTGCTGTGGGTGTATGCCACTCTCCTCTTGAGGTATTCCACTCCTCTCTACACGTGTAACAAACAGGAGAGAGAAAGTGAAAAATCGTCCATAGCGTAATTCAATGTAATTGTCTACAGTAGTTATACAAACGAGTGGTTCTCAAACTCACAAGGTTTCCATTGCTTTCAGCCATGGCAACGTGACGTCATGTCACACGGCGGCACGCTGCATGACGCAGTGAAGTCACAGCGTCCTATTGCTATGGCAACATGGTGTCTCCGCGCGACCATTTTTTCTGGATCTGCAGGGGATAGAGTAGAATTTGCAGGGGAGAAGATGGGGATCGCCACACCACCCCGCCGCCGGACCCAGCCACAGGTTAGAGTCGTAAGGAGGGTGGGGGTGTGAGGGAGTTTTTTTCTTTTTTTTATACCACCGGAAATTAGATTATTTGAATTAAAGTGCGGCCCAAATTTGTTTTCCTTGGAGCAGTTTGGCCTGTCTCACTTTACAAGTTGTGTAGACCTGCTCTAGCTCATTCAATGTTCCCTACATGTTACGTGATTGATATCACTTCATCTGGGAAACAGCTAACCCCTAGGGGTTGCCATTATTTATAGCCCCATGATTGGTGACAAGTAATCAATTAAAGACTCTGTCTATTGGTTAAACCCCATACATTTTTCTTCAAAAAGTACATAAAGTATGAAATTGGGCACTTTGAGCACATAAAGGCATAAGAAAAAACGAGTTTAACATAACATAAAGCTAAGGCACTACAACGCGAACCAATCCCTATAAAAAGTATAAACATACTGAACAATATGGCTATTAGTCATAAAGAAAATCTAGTGGTTGGAGGGCAACATTATAATGTAATACCATCATACACACAATATATATAAAAATACACAAACATATTTGCACATGTAAAAAAGAAGGGGCACATATATAACAGATAATTGAGGCATGCACACAATATATAATATACACACACACAGATAAAAAAAAATATACAAAATATATATTAGTACAAAACCATACATGATTCAATCCATACATATTAAAATAATAATAGAAAAAAAATATATATTATATATATAAAGGGGAGGAAGTGGGGTAAAAAAAAGGACTGGATTAGCTGCCGGAAACAAATCAATTCTATGGTAATATTACTTAATGGAAAATAATCTATACGGCATTATACCATTTTATTCCAAAATAATATATCATTTAAAACACACACAAAAAAGCTCCTACAATCTCTTTTTCAGACACTGGGCAAAATGGAAATATAGTTGTACAGTGAGGAGGGGGCACCTAACCTGCTATATGTAGGAGTGTGCTCAGTCTCGGTTTTCAGATTAAGGTTGCATTAAATGGGAAATTCTTAGCTTTTACTCATATGACTGTTTCATGTAACATTATCTAAGCATAATTTTTATAATGAATACGTTGTTTAGTCCACACCTAATGCAGAATGTAGGAATACAGACCATACAGCTAGCCCTAGTCATTGTATTGCTACTGTACAAAGGGACATATTCAAGAAACTGGAATAAAGTGAGAATATCTAATTCCATAAAAGGGTCACTTCACAGTATGATTTTGCAGTGACTAATGAAGCAATAATGGTGTTTATGTTGTTTAATTGTCCCCATGATATTGCTATGGTGCAGTATGCAACATAATAATAATAAAGAACGGTTCCCTGATATGCAGTAATTAATCGATCTAGGGGATTGTGCAGATCCCATATTTAAACAGATGTCCATTTAAAATCTGTTTCATAACAGTTATTTGGAAGCAATTAGCAGCCATAATAAAAACTGGTTGTGCAATATACCATATGGGCTTAAACGAAATTGCTCCATACCCTTTGTACTGTACAGTATGTTTGATTCCTGAAACATAGGAGAAGTATCCTCGGTGGAGCACAGACACATGGGATTACTAACACTTTGTTCATAAACATAAAAAAGATGTGTTTAGCCTTAAAATCATGGGTTTTGAACATATCCCTTCTTCTATCACTGGAAGGGATAGGTTCAGGAACCTTTGTTGGCTAGAAACTCATTGGATTTTTCAGCTTAATACACTGGCACCCTGCGAACTCAATGGGTGTTTACTGTACATACTAGCACAATTTTTTGATACATGCTGGTAACCCACCTTGAGCCCTGACATTGGGGCATATTTATTAAACTCCGTTAGCGCAGTTTATAACTCAGTACAATAAGGATGCAGGGAAAATTCAGAAAATCCTTAACAGGCATTGGCATATACTAAAAAATGGCCCAATCCTAGCACAACATATCTCCGATAGACCACACGTAATATTTAGAAGTGCTCCAAATATAAAAAATAAAGTTGCTCTGAGTGCCCTCAGGGAGAAGAAAAAAATAAATTCCAATTGGTTAGAATTGCCTAAAGGTCATTTTAGTTCCAAATATTGTACTGCATGCCACTATAGCTGTAAGGTAGTAGACAGTTTTAAGTCGAATAAGACAGGCAGGACTTATCAAATTAATCAACATATGAATTGAAGGTCTAAATTCATTGTTTACCTCCTTGAATGCCCTTGTGGGCTTCAATATATTGGCAAGACCATCTGCCCCCTACGTGTTCGAATTTTAGAACACGTAGAGAATATTAAAAAACAACTTTTAACCCATTGTCTCTCTAAACATTTCTCTCTGGTTCATAATTCGGACCCTAGTGGTCTTAGATTTAAAGGTATAGAATTGGTGGCACAACATTGGCGAGGGGGGAATAGATGCCAAGATCTCTTGAAAAAAGAAGAATTTGGGATTCATGAATTAGGATGTCTGACTCCTCATGGGTTAAATGTTGATTTCGAATTACCTGTAAGCGCATTTCTGTAATGAGAATTATATATCCATCCCCGCCTAAGATATGTCATTTTCTCTTGTTTTTCAGCACTCTTATGCTAGGCTTTTAGCTAGTGTCTTATATAGACTAGACGTGTTAGTTTTATTAATCATTGTTGTTATTAAATATATTTTTGGACCTCATATGCATGTTGTGCTAAGAGGTTAACTAGTATTTCTTTGGGTATTCATGTATTTCACTGAGAGATACACTCTGTCATTTTTTAAACGTAGAAACTATGTTGCGATTTACCATTGGTTACCTAGTAATCCAGTATAGATTGGCTACAGGTATACTCAGTTTAGCTCAGCCAATGAGTTTGGGAGACTCAGTATATATGTACAGCTGAGAGACACTATCACCAATCCTGATGAAACCAGCAAGCCCGGTGAAACGCGTTGAGAGACGAGAGGCACGTAGAACGTGACGTGATTCGCTATCCTGCCCGATACCAAACCAGAACACTCTGCAGATGTGCGGGATGGGAAGGAGCGGCGGGGACTGAGCAGAGGGCAGAGAGAACGCCCAGAGATCCTGATCGGTCGCAGCTCCGTTTGATTGTTTTAAAGGCATTATTACCTTTTAAACCGTGTGAGTGTATTTTCACTTTGCGTGAGTGATAAACATTTTTTATCAGTATACACTATGCTGTATTTGTCTACTTACTTAAGGAAGGTGACCTGACTCCAGAGGCATGTCCTATGCAGAGACAGAAGACATACAGCCAGCACACTACCGTATTGGGACACGCTTTTAAAGTTTTGGGAATTTGGAGTACTCACTGCCCAGAATTCAAGACTCACATTATATTCATTGCGTTAACATATTGCACTATATTTTGTATGTGTTTTATTTTGCATACACCTGTGCTCCCCATTTCTCCTGGACTACCATGCCGTGACGTGGCTGCAGGAATATAACACTTTGGCCAAAGGGTTTTACTAAATGAACGTTATTAATGAGAATACCAACATTGAAGTATTTAACTATGTATTTTGTCACATTCGATTGCATTTGGTATCTTTGTCTTTTGTTGAAAATATTAAAATAAACAGACTGCATTGTAATGTTTTTTTTCAGTATTATAATAATAAAATATTTAATGTTGCGTCCGAATTTTTTTGTTATGTACGCTATGTTTTGGGGGGGGGGGGGGGTGGGGCCTTCTCCTTTAATTTGTTCTGGGCCCAATGTTTTCTGTTGGCGGCCCTACTCACATGGGTCAGTGTTGGGGTTAGTGTGGGAGGCCTGTCGCTTGGGGAGAGCCAAGCATGGTGGCAACATGAGGAACAGCAGCTGGGCCTAGTCAGAAGCCTGAGACCATCCCCATGGAAAATCTGTATTGTGTGTGTGTATATATATATATATATATATATATATATCACAACAAAACAAAAAATTAAGGAGCGCCTATTATTACAACCTGCCTAACTGTGAGCAAGTTAGCTACTGTGTTGAGACAACCTATGGGGTGGCCAGAGGGGGTATTAATAATAAAATGGATCCTATGTTATAGGGGTGACACAGTTTAAGTAAAATTAACTTTAATAAAAACTACTATAAAAAATGTAAAAATAAAAAAAATAAAAATATTTATAAAAAATACATAAAAATTATTGAAAAAACACCAAAACCTTAAAAAACATAGAGTCCAGTTCCAATAAAGTGCATCCAGGTAATGGCAGCCCGTTTAAAAGGGATCACAACTCCCTTGTAGATACCTATGAAAGAAAAAGAGAAAAAAACAGGCGCACACCTAGTGCATTAAAGTAAAACAAACAATTTATGGAACATTAAAAAAGACAAATGCCCACTCACAAGTCAAACGGTAAAATAAAGCAGTTATGAGATTGGCTCTCATATGCCAGCAATAGCGTCCGGATCAGCAATGGAGACCTGTCCTACACGTGTGGCTCAGTCTCCTTCACCGGAAGTGACGTCCTCCCGGTCGTGTGCCCCGCAAAAGGAAATCCCTCCGGGAACCACAGGAACCACAGCCTGTGCCCTAGCTTGCTTGCGTCTGGCTGCTGCACTACCAGGAGTGGGAAGGATGTGTCCGCTTTTGTTGTCTGGCTCGCCGCTCTCACACTGCAATCCAAGTAGTCCGTGATAGCTGTATCAGTGGGAAAGTGCCTCCTCCGTCTTAGCCACGCCCAACGCGTTTCGTCATCGAAGATGACTTCTTCAGGGGATCCCCTTTTCGATGACGAATCTTCTTCATCTGTTGATCCATCTTCTGCATCCGTTGATCCATCTTCGCCATCCGTTGATCCATATTTAGCATGGTCTCCAGAAGCAGATCTATCTTTGCCAGCACAATAGAGTTCCCGGGGATATCCACACTTATCCCATTCAGCATCCGGTCTAACGAGCTACTTCTTGTGCATGGCGTGCTGTGGACATCTGGGTGGATGGGTGCTACGGAGGATGAGATGGGGGTTCCATAGAGAGAAGCGGCAGCATCGCCGAAGAAGGGTGGAGGAGGTGACCTGTTGATATCCAGGAGAGGAGAAGCGGCAGCGTCGTCTAAGAGGGATGAAGAAAGTGACCTCTGGATTTCTGGGCGAGAAGCGGCAGAGTCGTCTAAGCGCAAAGGAGAAAGTGACCCGTGGATTTCAGGGGCACCAGCGGCAGCGTCGTTGAAGAGCAGTGGCGAAGATGGCCTGTGGGTTTCCGGGAGGGCGGCGGCAGTGTTAAGGACGAGTAGTGGAGAAGACGGGCTAAAGTTATCCGGGAGAGAGGCAGCAGAATCGTCGAAGCGTATTGGAGGAAGTGGTCTGCGGGTTCGATGGGTTGGATGCCATTTGTTTTGCGTTGAGTGTACATCACCGTATTTCTGCTTGACATAAAAAGGCTGACGTCTATTTAAACCCTTAGCATTTGGGGTCAGCAGAAAGTTTTCTTTATTGGCCTTAGCCTGTCGCTTTGGCCTTGGCTTGGAAACGGCTGCCGCCTTTCGCTTTTTCTGCGTGACAGGCACGGCAGAGGCGAGTGGCTTCCTGCGTCCGTAGAATTGGGGTTGCTCCATGGAATCAGGTGGCACAATGCAGTATCTGGACAAGGGCAAGTTCAGATACAGATTATCGAGTGGGGGGTTATGCAAAGTGTGTAACCTTTTATGCATGGCGACGAGGTACAGGTGTTGAAAGTGGGCGTACTCTAATGTGAGTCATTAACGTATAAATACACCATCCATTTTGTGGATTCACTGCACATTGAATACACATCGACTAAACATTGAATATACATTCTTGTGTTTGTATTTCTTTCTACTCGCAGAAATGCCTGTTAAAAAGATTTCAAAGGATCTCAGCATGCGAATTAAGGAGATGTACTGCTGCGGCACAGTTTATTCGAGCATTTGCCCGTTCTGTGCCGCAGCAGTAGCCTGGCGCGCGCCCGAGTGTGACGGGCGCGCGCCGAAGCAGCGGAAGAGCGCCCTCCGATCGGGGCGCTCTCCCTACCGCTGCCGGGTCCGCCGGGTCCCCCGGAACCCCCTGCCGCTGTCCCGCGATCGCGGGACACCAGGGCTCCCTCGGGGAGCCCCTGGACGTGCGTGCAGGGGGCGCACGCTCCCGAAGACGCGTGACCGCGCGTCTATGACGCGCGGCACGCCGAGGGGCGGCCACTAGCAAGCCGGGAAATCTCCCGGCTTGCGGATCTGGCCGCAGTGCAATTAAATGTGTCGCCAGTGTACACGAGCGGACACCGAATTGCAGATATCCAACGCTGGTTGGCTGTTTCTGGCCTCGTTGTGCCAGCAACCACCGTGAGCTATCATGCACACGGAAAAACCAGACAACGCACGAGGACACCAACGGTAACAAACGCGTAAGTATATTTATATAACTATATTTCTTTATTTATTTATAAAATATTGTACTGTAGATCTACTACTGTAATAGTGTACTGTAGATCTACTGTATCTAATTTTATAGTTATATAGTTATTATAGTTATTTCGGTATATTTATATAACAACAGTATATGTATATTTTTTACATTGCTGCATATTAATAGAACAATATCTCATTGTATACTATTTTTACTGCAAATGATGTGCTGTGCTTGTGGCCTACTGCACTGTAACTTACCGGATTGTTGTTTTTCTGTACATTGTAGGGAGACAACTCTTCTGGTGGACAAAATAAGTGAGGAGAACGATGAGAAGAGTGCATTAAGGGTCAAATACACTCTGCAGGAAAATCACAATCTGACTATATCCGCATAAAGAAGATGAGATGCAGAATTGGATGGAAATATGGACGTGTGAGGTTAGTACTGGACAGTACAGGAGGTAAAAGTGTTGTTTAAGAAACTGTACTGTACCTCTAAAATTAATTATTCCTTGTCATTACAGACCGTACCCCATGATAAGGGATGTTAACAAAATCAAAAGAGTGGTCCACGCCCAAGCATGGATCGACAGTGGAGAAACTTTCCAGGATTGCATCTTCACTGACGAGTCTACTGTATCGCTGGAGAGATTTGCCACCTTTGCATTCCACAAAAAAGGTCGCATATATATGAAGCCGCGTCCAAAACACCCAGTGAAGATGCATGTGTGGGGTGCCATCTCTAGGCGTGGACCAGGATGCATTGTCATCTTTGAAGGTAAAATATATCAAATATAATTTAACCTTCTGCACTGTACTGTACTAGTGTGCAGTTTTTTGACCACTTTTCTTTTCTTGTTAAAGGAATCATGAATAAAGCTTTCTTCCAAGACAAAATTGTGCCAGAGATTGTGGAATACATCACACGTGAGTTCCCGGATGGTCACCGTTTCTACCAGGACAACGATCCGAAGCACACCGCGTCAACAGCGCATATCCTTGAGCGCGGTATCAACTGGGTGAAGACGGCAGCGGAGTAAGTGCGGTAACCTTGTCTCATTTTTCCCCACTGTTTTTACTGTGTACTGTGGGGCCTATGCAGAGAGCTGCGAGAAGCCCAATCTCGCCAGTTTTTAGCGAAATATGGCTATAGCAATTTAGTAAATGGCGAGATGAGTAAAAAGCGCCATTTTTTTTTTTTTTTTTAAACTCGCCGCGCGGGTGGCAATATCTCGCCAGTTTTAAAAAGGGCCGTATGCAGGAAGCCCCGATCACATCTCACCGCTGATCGCGCCATTAAAATGGAGAGATCTTCTCCAAATAGCTCCGCCAACAAAAGTTGGCAAGAAGCTGCAGCTGAGAGGCGAGAGGGACCATAAAAAAAAATAATCCCCTTTCCTGGCTCGGATTGATGCCGGGGGGCTCCAGAGCTGATACCCAGGAATATCAGCACCGGAGCCCCCCGGCATGCATCCGAGGCAGGAAAAATGCATGTACAGCCCACTTCATTACCTTAGCGGGTAATCGCTAAGGCATTGAAGGGGTTAACCCACCGTGCCAGCTTTATTGTGGGTAGCGGGGGTGGGTGAAGGGGGTATGTGGCCCTCGGTATGAGTTTACAGCTTGCGGGGGGGTTGCGGGTGCACTTAACCCCTTCAGGACCGTAGCTGTTGATACCGCTACGGTCATGAAGGGGTTAACCCCTCACGCTACCCCCCCCGCAAGCCCTAAACAACCACCGTTGCGGCTCATACCCCCGTTCACCCACCCCCACTACCCACAATGAAAAATAATCACACACAGCAGCCCCACACTAAATAAATAAATGTAAAACAATAAATAAATAAATTAATATAATTATATATATATATATATATATAACTACAACACATATAACTCCTACCATACACATATATGCACATCAATGATACAATAGACCGGCGGGGGCCCTCGGGTGTTACCCGCAGGCCTGCAGTACCAATTATGTGCCCCCCCCAAATTAATGAATAAACACATACATACTTTTACAGAAATAACCCCCCCCCTAACACATTGAAGTATAGTTATGGCCACAATTACTATTATCCACAAAGTGATAATAGTGAATGTGCCCATTTTAAATACATTAACATCAATAAATACATTAAATACATATAGTACTCACCCATGTCCGGCTGCAACGATGAAGGCCATCCTCATGTTCATCCTGGCCATGCCCCCTCCGCTGCAGCAAAACATACACAACAATGAAAACATCCAAAGTAATGTCCCCTAACCCCTTAATCACCATAGCGGTTATTAACCGCTACAGTCATTAAGGGGTTAACCCACCCTCACCCACGCTACAGTCATTAAGGGGTTAACCCACCCTCACCCACCACTCGGGACGCCTACATACCCTCCCACACTAACCCCCCATCCCCGTGAGGCCTAACCACCCTCACCCACTGCCCACAAGGGAGGCCTACCTATATACCGTTTGGGAACACCCCCCCCCAACCCCCAGTACCCACAATAAAAACAATACAGTGACCGACGATAAACATCATTATATTTAATAAATACATTACCCACCCCCTGTGCCCCCCCATAAATAAAAGATTTATCCTTTTACATACAGGGTTCATAACGCAGCCCCATGCGAGTCCCCGGTGGGCTGGCAGGGCACCTGACAGACCTACAGGGTACCAGCAGCCCTTTTCAAACAGGTTCTGGAGGCCTGCTGGTGGGTCCTGCCAGCACCATGGCCCCCAAGTGGTCTCCTTGGGTCACCGTGGTCCACAATTGGGTTCCCATGGTAGGCCCAAGGATGTCTGGGAGCCCCGGGTCAGACCCACAGGTGTCTGTGGGGCCTCGGGTGGTTCCCACGGGGGTCTGGGGAACACACGGGTGCTCACTACGGGTCCGCGGTGCCCCCACAGAAGTGGGACCACACATCTTCATCTCTGCACCTACGGGTCGGCGGTGCCCCCACAGAAGTGGGACCACACAGCTTCATCCATGCAGACTACGGGTCCACGGTGCCCCCACAGATGTGAGGCCACGCTTCATCCCCGCATGTGTCACCGTGGAACCACCAGCCTGGTACCCGTGAGATACCCGAGGAGACCCACAGGTGGTCTCCATAGGTCTCTCGCAGAACCATGGAACAAACCCTGAATGTAAAACAAATAAACCTGGCCTATACATTCAATACATTCCTTCCCCCCCCCAACACCTACAGTACAATAATGTGCAAAATAACTATTATCCAGATAGGGATAATAGATTATTTGCCCATTATTAAAAACATTAACTAACATATTCAAATAAATAAAGTACTACTGGCCTTATCAACAAGAAGTCTCATTCGCCAGCAACATCTTTGTCTTGCCCACAAAAATCATAGCCAATACAAATGCCAATACATTGCAATTACATTGAGATATCAATTAACCCCTTAAATACCATATCGGATACTAACCTCAAAGGTAATTAATGGGTTAAGCCACACTGGCCCGATACCCACCCTTCACCCATGAATTTGTACATTGGCTTCATCATGCAAATATATATATATATATATATATATATATATATATATATATATATATATATATATATATACACACACACATGATGAACCAATATACAAATAAATGTAGAAGGGTTTTCAAAAACATGCAGTACTCAAAATAACAGTTCTCCATTAATACACAGTACAATACAAGTAATTTCCTGTCATAATCCTAACTGATATTACAATCAAAAAGTTAAAATGCCAATCAGAAACCTCTAATCACAATCAATACATTGCATTAACATTGAATATATGATGCATACAATCTATGCACCATATACATTCTGCTAATGAATGTTAACAATAACATTTCTATCCAAATACAGATAACTCCAAACAAATATACTATTGTAACCAATCCGGTAAACATAAATCAATTACCATTCAATAATGACATCCCTAAACAATTAACATTGCATCCCTAAACAATTGACATTCAATCCCTAACAATTAAACAATTAACTAATTCAAACCTGCAACTCAGCAATGTAGGCTCTGAAAATATATAAGTACCAAGAAGCATAAACAATTAACAACGAAGGCTACCCCTGACCTGTAAAACAACTTACAATAGCAACGATTACATCTATCTAATTTTGAAAGACTTTAAACACACATTTAAGCATACATGCATAGTCAAAATAATTAAAAACACAGCAAAACAAGCTTTTAAAACACTATCATTTCTTACCCTGTATGTATATATATCTCTAGACATACATACATACATACATACAGTGGCAAGAAATGATATACCACAGATCATTAAATAAACATGTAAAGAACAGAATTAAAAAAAAATAACTAGTTGAATTAAATACATTTCTTTACTTCACTTACCATTACTTGCCCCCACCGACTCCCGTTGAACTAGTTTCTCACGTACAAAATCACCAGGCACAGGAACCCATAAAATAACAAACCATTAAAAAATAAACATTAAACTAAAAATCCAAATCAATCCACGGGTCTTCTACTTGTAATCCATCTTCATCTGTATTCTTCTGTCTTTTACCTTCTTCCGGGGTCTTCTTCCCGTCTTCGGCTACGCCCTGGTCTTCTTTCTTCTCCGGAGGTCCTTCCTCCTCGGCGTCTGGCTTCAAAATGAGATGACATAGGCTTTTAAAGGCCTATGACATCACATTTTCATCATATGGTTCCCACGGCCCTGATTGGGCCGTGAAAACCATGTGTTTTGGCCGATAAAAAAAAAACTAGCCAATCAGAGCGTGGGAACTCCATCCCTTCTCTGATTGGCTCTAGTATACCATGTGACAGAGGCTTGGGGGAGAAAGGATGTGACATCATTGAAAGCCTGACACATGGTATTAGAGCCAATCAGAGTAGGGATGGAGTTCCCACGCTTTGATTGGCTACCGTACCATGTGTGGATGGCCATGTTTCTTTTCATGACGTCATCTTAAAGGCAATTGAAGCAAAGGCATTCTGATTGGCTGTGCTTTCATTGCCTTTAAGTGACGTCATCAGTTTTTTTTTTATCGGCCAAAACACATGGTTTTCACGGCCCAATCAGGGCCGTGGGAACCATATGACGAAAATGTGACGTCATAGGCCTTTAAAAGCCTATGTCGTCTCATTTTGAAGCCAGACGCCGAGGAGGAAGGACCTCCGGAGAAGAAAGAAGACCAGGGCGTGGCCGAAGACGGGAAGAAGACCCCGGAAGAATTTAAAAGAAAGAAGAATACAGATGAAGATGGATTACAAGTAGAAGACCCGTGGATTGATTTGGATTTTTAGTTTAATGTTTATTTTTTAATGGTTTGTTATTTTATGGGTTCCTGTGCCTGGTGATTTTGTACGTGAGTAACCAGTTCAACGGTAGTCGGTGGGGGCAAGTAATGGTAAGTGAAGTAAAGAAATGTATTTAATTCAACTAGTTAATTTTTTTTAAATTCTGTTCTTTACATGTTTATTTAATGATCTGTGGTATATCATTTCTTGCCACTGTATGTATGTATGTCTAGATATATATATACATACAGGGTAAGAAATGATAGTGTTTTAAAAGCTTGTTTTGCTGTGTTTTTAATTATTTTGACTATGCATGTATGCTTAAATGTGTGTTTAAAGTCTTTCAAAATTAGATAGATGTAATCGTTGTTATTGTATGTTGTTTTACAGGTCAGGGGTAGCCTTCATTGTTAATTGTTTATGCTTCTTGGTACTTATATATTTTCAGAGCCTACATTGCTGAGTTGCAGGTTTGAATTAGTTAATTGTTTAATTGTTAGGGATTGAATGTCAATTGTTTAGGGATGCAATGTTAATTGTTTAGGGATGTCATTATTGAATGGTAATTGATTTATGTTTACCGGATTGGTTACAATAGTATATTTGTTTGGATTTATCTGTATTTGGATAGAAATGTTATTGTTAACAATCATTAGCATAATGTATATGGTGCATAGATTGTATGCATCATATATTCAATGTGAATGCAATGTATTGATTGTGATTAGAGGTTTCTGATTGGCATTTTAACTTTTTGATTGTAATATCAGTTAGGATTATGACAGGAAATTACTTGTATTGCACTGTGTATTAATGGAGAACTGTTATTTTGAGTACTGCATGTTTTTGAAAACCCTTCTACATTTATTTGTATATTGGTTCATCATGTGTGTGTGTATATATATATATATATATATATATATATATATATATATATATATATATATTTGCATGATGAAGCCAATGTACAAATTCATGGGTGAAGAGTGGGTATCGGGCCACTGTGGCTTAACCCCTTAATTACCTTTGAGGTTAGTATCCGATATGGTATATAAGGGGTTAATTGATATCTCAATGTAATTGCAATGTATTGGCATTTGTATTGGCTATGATTTTTGTGTGCAAGACAAAGATGTTGCTGGCGAATGAGACTTCTTGTTGATAAGGTCAGTAGTACTTTATTTATTTGAATATGTTAGCTAATGTTTTTAATAATGGGCAAATAATCTATTATCCCTATCTGGATAATAGTTATTTTGCACATTATTTTACTGTAGGTGTTGGGGGGGGGGGGGGGAAGGAATGTATTTAATGTATAGGCCAGGTTTATTTGTTTTACATTCAGGGTTTGTTCCATGGTTCTGCGTGAGACCTATGGAGACCACCTGTGGGTCTCCTCGGGTATCTCACGGGTACCAGGCTGGGGGTTCCATGGGTGAAACATGCGGGGATGAAGCGGTGGCCTCACATCTGTGGGGGCACTGTGGACCCGTAGTCTGCGGGGATGAAGCTGTGTGGTCCCACTTCTGTGGGGGCACCGCTGACCCGTAGGTGCGGGGATTAAGATGTGTGGTCCTACTTCTGTGGGGGCACCGCAGACCCGTAGTGAGCACCCGTGAGTTCCCCAGACCCCCGTGGGAACCACCCGAGGCCCCGCAGACACCTGTGGGTCTGACCTGGGGCTCCCAGACATCCTTGGGCCTACCGTGGGAACCCAATTGTGGACCACGGTGACCCAAGGAGACCACCTGGGGGCCATGGTGCTGGCAGGACCCACCAGCAGGCCTCCAGAACCTGTTTGAAAAGGGCTGCTGGTACCCTGTAGGTCTGTCAGGTGCCCCGCCAGCCCACCGGGGACTTGTGCGGGGCTGCGTTATGAATCCTGTATGTAAAAGGATAAATCTTTTATTTATGGGGGGGCACAGGGGGTGGGTAATGTATTTATTAAATATAATGATGTTTATTGTGGGTCACTGTATTGTTTTTATTGTGGGTACTGGGGTGGGGGGGGGTGTTCCCAAACGGTATGTGGGTAGGCCTCCCTTGTGGGTAGTGGGTGAGGGTGGTTAGGCCTCACGGGGATGGGGTGTTAGTGTGAGAGGGTATGTAGGCATCCCGAGTGGTGGGTGAGGGTGTGTTAACCCCTTAATGGCTGTAGCGGTTAATAACCGCTACGGTGATTAAGGGGTTAGGGGACATTACTTTGGATGTTTTCATTCTTGTGTCTGTTTTGCAGCAGCGGAGGGGGCATGGGCAGGATGAAGATGAGGATGGCCTTCATCGTTGCAACCGGTAATGGGTAAGTGCTATATGTATTTAATGTCTTTATTCTTGTTTTTGTATTTTAAATACACAGGGGGTGTATGTTGTTTATTGCCATGTTTATTGGGGGCAATTGTCGCAAATAAACATGCTATTCTGCCTTAACCCTTCATTGCCTTAGCGGCTATACACTATGGTAATAAAGCAGCATTTCTGTATTTAAATAATATTGTGCAGGAGCAGGGGGTCCCCTGAGCTTTGATTTGTGTCTCAGAAACCCCCTGCTCACTGTACAATATTATTAAAAATACATTGATGCTGCTTCGTTAACGTAGCACATAGACGCTAAGGTAAGGAACGAGTGTTTATTGATATGTGTGTTTTATTTATACTGTAGATGTGCAGGGGGTCTCCGGAGCTGAAGCGCTTTAGTTTTAGGTCTGGGGACCCCCTGCTTCCCGAGATACAGGCCCCTTTATGGGGTGCCGGTATCCCTCTGCTTGGTTTACATGCCGCGGTCACGTGATCGGGACCTTTAAATGCAGAGGGATACGGCACCTCATAAAGGGGCCTGTATCTCGGGAAGCAGGGGGTCCCCGGACCTGAAACCAATGCAGTTCAGCTCCGGAGACCCCCTGCACATGTACACTATCAATAAATGTTTTTTAAAAAACAATTTTTAATGTACCGATGTTTGCGCAGAGAGAGCAGCGGATCTCTCTCTGCTGCAGACATAACTCGCCAGGGGACGGCTTCTCGGCAGTTTCTCGCCAGGCAGCCGTCTCGCTACCGCTTAATAGCCATTATTTCAAATGGTGGTGGCGCATTCATTCGTCAGGGATTCGAACCTCCCTGTATACAGCGAGGTTAACATGCCAAAAACCTGGCGAATTGAAACCCTGGCAAATGCAATTTTTCGGCCATTTCTGCATAGGCCCCTGTGTCTCTTAAACGAATTGTCCTTTTTTTCCCAATGACAGATCGCCAGACTTCAATCCGATCGAAATGGTCTGGCATCAGCTGAAGGACCATATCCGAAAAGTCGTGAAACCCTCCAAAAAGGATGAGTTGGCGAAAGGCATACTGAGTTTTTGGAACGATGTACTCACCGTGGAACGATGAAATAAATATATTGACCATATTGCGACTGTGTTGCCCATTGTGATCGCACGTAATGGGCAAGCATCAGGAAGGTAGTATGGTATACTGAAGTACTGTACTGTAGTATTGTAAGTACAGTATGATACATGTAAGTATGGCACAGATTTTTTCTTTCCTAGTAGTCAGAGTATACAGTAGTTCCAGCATAGACTAGTTTTAACAGTACTACACAGCACACAATGCCATAATACAGTATGCACATAACTGCACTAATTTTTTGTTTTCTTGTCTGTTCAGGAAAAACGGTTGGACTGGGAGAAAGGGGGGGTGTCGTGTACAGTCTGTGAACTGTTTGTACAGTTAAGTGTACAGTATCTAAACAGCAGTAATGATGTACACAAAACCTCTCCTCTCTTAATGAACCACTGTACTGTACACAGAATGAGGAAGAAGATGAAGATGGAAAAAATGATATTACTATATATATATATATATATATATATATATATATATATTATAAATTATATATTATTATTTAATATTATTATCAATGTGCATTATTCATGTTTATACACCGGCCCTCAATTTCCATCTGACAGAAGAACTTAATAAAGACTGCATTATGTATTATTCATGATTATTTTTATATTTGTTTTTTTTGGTTCCTGATAAAATAAAATAATTATTTATTTACATTCTTGATAATCATAATCATTGACAACAACCCCCCCCCCCCCAACACCAAAGAACACCAAAGAAAAAGAATGAATGACAAAACAACATGAATCAGTTAATGGTTTTTTTAACTCTCAATTCTCACAGTGCTGTGCAAATCAGATTTACATATCAAATTCGAGAAGGGATTTTGCCAAAGCGTTACCGTAAACAAAGCCTCAAAGGGTTGTAGGGGGGGGGGGGTTGGGTGAGCCATGCATAGTAATCAGCTAGCTCCCATCTCAAAGAGGATTACACGCAGGCGCAGTGAGGTGACGCTCGGCTAGGGACGGATTAAAAACACAAAGGCAAGCAATGGCTGCAGTTCAAAGAAATGACATAATTTCAAAGGCAGTTCATCATAATAATATGATCCCTACACCCCCAAATACAGTACATAAAAAGCACACAAATCAACCATGTGCAGTCAAACGCACAGGGTCGCAGTCAAAAGCTACAGCACAGATTGAATATCGTAATATCAAGATGTTTTTTTCAGGCTTGTGGAGAAAATAAAAATACAAATTGAGGAGAATTTTTTTTTTTTTTTGGACACTCGCTCAAGCAAGCCGTGGTGAATTTACAGGCGCATGCGCAGTAATCAACTAGCTCCCATCCCAAAGAGGATTACACAAAGGAGCAGTGAGGTGACGCTCGGCTGGGTACGGATTAAGAACACAATGGCAAGCTACAGAAAATGAATGACTCTGTAGAGGTGTCTGTCGATAAGAGTTTCAAATCCTTGAGCGAGCCTTGTGTGTGTGCGTGGGGGAGGGGGCTACAGGGTATAGCTGCATGATGTTCAAAGATAATGACATACTTTCATTTCAAAAGGCAGTTCATCATAATAATATGATCCCTACGCTCCCAAATACAGTACATAAAAAGCACACAAATCAACCATGTGCAGTCAAACGCACAGGGTCGCAGTCAAAAGGTACAGCACCGATTGAATATCGTAATATCAAGATGGTTTTTGCAGGCTAGTGGGGAAAATAAACATTACAAATTGAGGAGAATTTTTTTTTTGGTCACTTAGTCAAGCAAGCAGTGGTGGGTGAAGTTACAGGCGCATGTGCAGTAATCATCTGCTGTCAAGCATGAATGTGATTGAAACCAGAAAGCCAAAGTTTGGCTCAAAGGAATGGTGTGGGAGAGATGTACTGCACTGTAGATAAGATAAGAAGTTGAAATACCCTGCAGTGCAGTAAATTATCCTGTGTGTGTGCGGGGGCGAGCGAGGGGAGAGTGCCGAAATGTGACACTGCTACAGTACTGTACACGCCTATGCGTTTCAACAATTTTCAAATGAGACATACAGCACTGCAAATGCATGTATACAGTAAATATGCAAATTTACAATTACTGCGCGTGCACACGCAGACTGTGTACTGACGTAGGTTGAACTGCTCAGGTATTAGACTTCCAAGACAACATCTCGCGTACGCCCCCCTGAGTTTTTAGACGGCATTGCAGTATTGCAGACAGCGATAATAAAATGCTAATATCACGAGCGCCAAAATAATGCAATTCACTACGGACCAAAAAAAAAAAACGCATCTCCCCGAGATTATCAGAGCGCCGCAGATCCAGCCGCATTAGGA
This sequence comes from Ascaphus truei, assembly GCF_040206685.1. NCBI lineage: Eukaryota > Metazoa > Chordata > Amphibia > Anura > Ascaphidae > Ascaphus > Ascaphus truei. Next base: position 110,431,402 of record NC_134487.1, on the reverse strand, counting down.
TAAAGGCGGCCGCCACTGTACATACCTCCCCTGTTTGTGGGAAGCTCGGGCTTGCCACGGCCAAAGCCCATCCTTCCACTCTCATTCGAGATCTTTCTGTGACTTGAATGAGAGTGGATGGAGGAAGAGAACCCTCAGTCCCGCTGAGATTGGAGCCCTTTCTCCAGTTTATTTTTGTCTCCTCCCGAAGGTGCTTGAGATCAGCACTTCTCAGTCACTCAAGGAGGACTTTTCCAAGTAAAGTCTTTTTACCAAGTGCGCGGTCATGAGATTTCCGTTGCGTCGGTCACTCCTCTTTTTGTAGACAAACTGTATGGCAACAGTTGTGGAGCAGTTGGGACTAGCCCTTAGATTTTTCCGCCCTTGAAGCGGTCTTTCTGCACCTCCTCCTCACAACGGAGTCGCCAGTTCAGCTTCATTGGGACTGAGTTGCACCTCCTCCTCCCTTTCCAGAGAACGTCCTATCTTTTCAGCTTCCTCACCAAAGGATTCTTCTGGCTTTGATTCTGCACTCCTACATCTGTTTGTTGCCTGTTGGGCAGCTGCCGGTTTGGCTAGTGCTTTCTTAGGTGGCTCAAACTTCGTAATCTCGTTTTGAAGGAGGCGTGGAGTCCCCAGCTCTCACTGTACCCTTGTCTTCATGGGCATTAGTTACTGTGGGATACCGATGCTTGGGCAGAGCCAATACCTTTTCCCGTATTGGAGGAATCTGTAAGTTACTGGTCTGCAGAGTCTCACTCTGTTTCTTGAGTGTATCCTGCCATTCTCCTTTCAGGGTCTTCATTTCTTCCCTGTGCTTTCTCTGAGCTTGCTTCCACCTATCATTCATTTTTTTGTGGAGCACTGTGAGCTTCTTCGCTTGGGCCGCAGATACTCGTCTCAGTTTCTGGACCTTTATGCGCTCCCTCTTGTACCGCATCACCTGGCCTCTAAGTTTAGCCTCCAGCGATGCTTTGGTGATGGTCAGGGTAGCCTTCAGTTTTCCTGCTGCTTTTCAAGGACACACTGGGTCCTGCAGCCCTTGTATTTCCTTAGCAGCCTGCAGATTTCCTTCCTGCAGAGTTCGCTGCTTTTCCTCGACATTCTGGAGGTCTGTACGCAGACCTTGCAGTTGGTTCTGCAGTCGGTGCTCTGCTTCAAACTTTTCATCTTCCAAAAGTTTATTTATTTCTTTAAGCTCATGCAGCTTTTCAATCTTTTCATTGACGTGGTCTGTCAAATTAGAATTTTCTTTTTTTAATCTTAAATTTTCTCTTTTTTTAGTCTATTCAGGGCCTCCTTGCAGTCCACCTTCCATTTTTGCATATTTGCATGGAGGCTGTCTTCTGGCGGGAGACTTCCATCTCCATCCCTTGGTTGAGGGTCTGAAGCTCCTTGTGAGAGACTTTGAGATTTAAATTAAGATGGAGGATAGTTTTCTTTGAAATGTCCAGCTCCTCAGCGAGACTGTGAAGTTCCTTTCTGGAGACTTCCAGTTTTGTGTGGCCACTGTTGATCTCATGCTGTGAGGCATCCAGTGCTGCGTGAAGATTGTGAACATCTTGCTGAAAGACTGTAATCTCCTTCAGTGCCTCCTCATACTTCCGCTTCAGCTTAGCCATCATTTTATCAGATTTGCTCTGCTTTTCCACCATGGTGGCATTATTAGTGTTGGCAGCATCTGGCTCAGTCTTGAGATCGTCCAATTCTGTCCTGGCCAAGGAGTACATCGTGAGCACATTCTTCTGTAGCTCCACGTTATTTTTCAGTAGCTCTGCGTAATCATCTTTCTTCAGTTTCAACTGTTCCCGAAGCAGATCACAGTCACGCCTGGCAATTTTCAGGGCATCTTCAGGGCTGGTCAAGGGATCGTCACTCACTGGTTCCGGCTCCGCTTCCCAGGGATGGTTGATTGAGGGTTCCTCACTGTTGGCACCGGACAGACACTTCTTTGGGTTACCCGACTTCTGCCTTGGGCCCTCTGGATATTTGGTCATCCGCATGATGAATCCTCCATTTTCTCTAGGCTGCAGGGCATCTCGGTCCCCCTTTTTCTGTGCCGAATCTGCGAACGTGTCTGTTCCTTCCACGGTACGTGAAGAACCGCTTTTCTTTTTCTTTTTTTGCCTTTTTGTTTTGGATTACTCCGTCCCATCAGGAATACTGGGGTCTCCTTCTTTATTTGATACTTCAGCAGCTTCACTGTACACGCCAGGCTTTTCTTGCAGTAGCGTTAGCTGACATAAATATTTGGTGATCTACTGCTCCCGCCGATCATATTTGTCATCATAGAGAGTGGTCCTTTCGGTTCGTACCGAGTTCAGGCACCCCCACCATTCTTGGGGTGTTTTGTGGTTGTGACTCGGTTTGGGTTCCCCGTAAGAGATGTCTTCCTCCTTATCGGACTGGAAGGGCCACTCTTCCGTCGGGTAGGGTTCATTATAGGAATGATGCATCTTGTCCTCCATTTCGGGCCTATCAGGTGTATTTTTCTTCCTGACCTCAGGAGGCGGTATTGCAGCTGTTGCCACTGTATTTGCTAGAACCCCAAATGGTGTAGTCCTACAGGTGGGCATATTTTGCTTGTAGAGGTCGTAGCTCTCACAGGCTTCTCACAGACTTTTTCTTTCCTTTAGTAAGTTTTTAAACATCAGCAGTTCTGTGCACGTCTTCTTTCTCATTAGATATAATGGATGAGCAGTTGCTAAGTAAAAACTTATTTTTGCTTTACACCATTTACTTGCTAGGTCCAATCCCTCTGCTTCAGCAAAATAATGTGGTTTTCTGCTTGAGTTCAGTAATTTTCGGTCTCATCTTTGGGTATTATGGCATTCACTCTTCACACTTTGGGTGCCTGTTTTACTCCCAAGATACACAGACAGACTTTACTTGCAGAAAAAATTAATATTCTTTGCAGTGGAATATTTCTTTCACTCCCGGCAGGGCGACTCAACACTCAGCAATTGGCTTTGGGATACCTTTTAAACATTTCAGTAATTCCCTTTCTCCCGGTAGGGCAATTTTACACTCAGCACTTGTTTGCTGAAAATTCCCCTGCTTCAGCACAGTCTTGCATCAATTTTCACACTTTTCTACATATACTCCATTCACAGCTGGTAGTCCTATGCGGTGTGGCAGCCTTTACTTGCAGTATCAATACCACTCGTGGGTCACCATCTGTATTCACTGCTTCAGCGAAACATTTGAAAACAACAAACGCTTATCCCTTTTAAATGGCTAACTTACTTCTTGAACCCTGACTATGGCTGGAAGGCAAAAAACCCTATTTCAACGAGCATATTACACTTTATTGTGATAGGCAAGTAAGGTTTAAGCTGCTTCAGCAGTCTCTCTCTCTCTCTCCTCTTGGGATTGGGGAAAAGAGTCCATCTGTGGTTTTGTGGCTTTCTTCAGTGCAGTGTAGATTTCCTGCCTGGGTGTGTATCCTTTTAATTCTGATCTCTGCTGCAGGTGAATCTTTGTTTATGTTGCTCAGGCTCTTTGTAGGCAAAAAGCACAAAAAAATTCACAGGCAATCTCCGGGCCCCTTTTAACTTCAAGGGCCATCTCTCATCCCTCTCTGACACCATATGTGTGAGACGTGTTCAGAGGTACGCAATGGAGGCTGTTTTATGGTGAAATTAAAATAAGTCTTTATTGCGCCTGTTGCTTTAACCACAGCAAACATGTAAATCAGCAAACAAAATTCACTCCACTCTGGAGTATACAGGCATACCCCGCTTTAAGTACACTCACTTTAAGTACACTCGCGAGTAAGTACATATCGCCCAATAGGCAAACGGCAGCTCACGCATGCGCCTGTCAGCACGTCCTGAACAGCAATACCGGCTCCCTACCTGTACCGAAGCTGTGCGCAAGCAGGGAGACTGTAGAGCCTGTTACAAATGCGTTATTTACATCAGTTATGCACGTATATGACGTTTGCAGTACAGTACATGCATCGATAAGTGGGTTAAAGGTAGTGCTTCACTTTAAGTACATTTTCGCTTTACATACATGCTCCGGTCCCATTGCGTACGTTAATGCAGGGTATGCCTGTATATACACTTGTGATACAGTTCTTTTTAACTGCATGGTTAGCCCAGCGATTCACCAGCCCAAATCATAGAGACATTTATCAATACACATAGACATAGATAATAGTCTAATATGAAAAGTCTTATCTGTTAGCTGGGCTACTGTAGGGGAAGCTTCTCTGCTCTCTTGGATTCGCACCCTTGTGTGATAAGGCAATCTCAGGCTCCAGGTTTAGAATCTTGTCCCCTTTTGTCTTGTTGTCAGCTTGCCGCTCAAGACATCTGTCCTTCCTTGGTTCAGCCCAGTTGTGGACTAAGGAATCTTCCTTCCTGTCTCAGAGGCAGGCTTTTTCTAACACCTGTAATCAGCCAGGTGGTGTTAGTTAATTGCCTACCAGCAGTTAACCACCACACTGCTGGATTAGATGCACATTTGTGAACAGGGATAAATCCCCTGTTACAGGTTTTTTTTATATGTATTTCGGGTGTTTTTAAAAAAAGTTTTTTTTGGGGTGGGATTTATGTGTATTTGGGGGGATATATATATATATACTGTACATAATACCTCGCTCCTCCATATAGAAGTTTGCTGCTGGTAAAAAGATAGGCCTTACAAATAGAAAAACAAAAAGAGAATGATTTCTGCGCTCCTACCAATTAGGCTAAAATACAATAATAGCTGGCTCTGTCTGTAGTTTTGCGGTATACAGAAGTCTGTAGTTGGTTGTTCTTTATATAAATGGTGGTGTCTAGGAAATATAGTTCATCCGGGAATGAGTGAGTTTGAGGTTGATGGTTGGGTGAAACGTACTTAAGTTCTCATGGAATTGTAGGAGGTCCTGTTCACCAGAGCTCAAAATCAGGAGGATGTCATCGATGTAGGGAAGGTATGTAAGGGGTTTCAAGTGACAGGTGGAAAGAAAGTCACTTTCCAGTTCTGCACAGAAAAGATTGGCATACTGTGGCGCGATCCGAGTGCCCATAGCGGTATCGGTTATCTGGAGGTATGTGTCATTTCCAAATGTGAAGTAGTTATGGGTCAGAATAAATTAGATGCATTTAGTCTTTGTGAGTGGCTCCTGCGGTCCCAGAAAGTATCTGCAGGCTGAAATCCCATCTTTGTGGGGGATGTTAGTGTGTGTGTGTATATATATTTATACAGTGTTCGACAAACCTATACATTTGCTCACCCCGGGCGAGTAGATTTAACATTGTGGCGAGCTCCTATTGGCCCAAGCAGCACACGTTTGATACTAGGTGGCGAGTAGATTTTTTTGTGTGGCGAGTAGATTTTTTGGTGATTTGTCAACCACTGTGTATATATATATATATATATATATATATATATATATATAGTATACCCTTTGCTTGCTTCATTCATTGTAACATCGCCGGAAGAAGAGATCAGTGTATCTCGAAAGCTCGCACAAATAAAAGCATTTCGTTAGCCACAGAATGGTATTGTCTATTTATTTTTTGATTTTATATATATATATATATATATATATATATTGTGACAAACGCCCCTCTTTTGTAGTGCTGACGTCTGTCTGGGTTCTTCCCGACACAGTCTTCTAGGGTTATTTAATACAAAAAACAGGATCATGCAAAGTATTAAGCTGCTTAACTCAGGCTTCTGCCTGCTTTATTTTCATCCAAGTAAGGTACTGCAGCTTTAACATGTGTAGGTTAGAGGTACTCAGATACTTTCATTCAGCAGTTCACTCATTTCATTGTTACAGTATTTCCCACACTGTTATTTCAAGTAAAAAGAAACCAAATTATATAAACAAAATCCTATCCCTTTCAGGGATCTAACTACACATAGAATCAGTCTCTCTAACAGCTGCTGGCCAACTAACCTGGTTCCCCAGCTTAAAACAATGCTCTCTCATTTAGGGTCATTTAGATACAGCACAGTCTTTTAGCAACAGCAGTAAACATTTGTTTGGTCTTATCTGTTCGTGGTGGGAACTCGGTCCCGTGTCCAGGCAAATCCTCTGGTACTGTGATACTTGGAGGGGCCGTCAACCCCGATACTGGATGCAGGGGAGCAGCGATACCCCCAGCCTCCAGGCTCTAAGGAGAGAGAGTCAAATGCAAAACCTCTCTGCTCTAAATACCTGTGCATGTGATTAGAAGAGCAGGTGAGGGAGAACTAGAGCCATTGTAATCTGTGGTCTGGATTTTCCATCCAGCTGCCTGAGTTAATGGGAAGCTGTGGAACGGATCATTTTTAGCTATTCCTGCACTTTCTGCTCTAAAATGGGGCAGAAAGCTGCCTAACATCTTTGGACTATGTCACATATCCCCCTCCCCAGCTCACACCTACTGGGGAGAGCGGCCATGGACCTCACTGGGGTGAGCGTCCTACCTGAAATGCTTGAGCTAACTGCTCAGTACAACATTAAGTATTTACATGACACGAATATGAACTTCATTATAAATTTACCAACCGAAAAGGGCATTTTTTTTTTTTTCCATATTGTAAGCTACCAATATTTTTTCTCTTATACTACAGCCTTGTAATTTTAAGGGCCATCAACCCTGTATATTAATTTGTAGTTTAGCTACATTTTCAACACAGAGAACCAATATAACATTGTAATATTGACAAAATGCTTATTTGCATAGTTAAGTGTCCGTGACATAGTCCACACGTGTAATAAAAAAAATAAATCGGTCAGTTCCCCCAAACATATTTTTTTTTTTTTTTTGACTTCCAGTCTATTGCATCCTTTGACTTTATTTCATAGCCCGCTGCAACCTGCAAATGACTGGACTGTTTCTTTAGCTTCTGATGAGACCCTTGGACCAGATTCTCCTTGGCTCCACAGTGTGGTCCAGATTGGTGAGATATGGAACTATTCAGGCGCCGTGTTAACCTTCGTTGTTTTTTCTTTTCAATCTTTGATTTCCCTTTTGTGGCCATTACCAGGCCTTTGGGTTTTGGAGACCTAGTTGCCTCTGTACAAACGTAGTCCATATTAACCATGTCATCAGGATCTGTCAACAAGTTTGTTTTTTCAGGAACTGCCACCCACTTGGCTAAAACATCTTCTGTGTTGTCCTGGGTGTGTCCACTAGTTTGATAATCCTCTGGACAACGTAAATGAAATTGAGGATCTGGATTTTTGAATCCCAGATCAGGGAGTATATTCTCAGGAGGGTGCCTATCTGTTTCTGGAATAACAGCAGCACAATCAAAGTCAATTCTTTCTCCTTCCTCTTTGTCATCAGTGAGGGCATTGAGTTTACTTTCCCTGGTCTCCTTTTGTGACCGTGTCTCTTTTAGCCTTGGAATCTCTTTCTCCAACTTCATCTTTATAGCAAATCGTAATATTGCAACAGCATTGAAGATACACGTATAGGAACGTACAGCTTGCTTGGTTAGGAGGTAGGATTGATAGCCCGACTGAACCACTTTAGCCGCTTCTCCCATGTCCGTCATCTGTTTCAGAGCGAGGTTTAACTCTGTTTCATTTTCTCTATTCTTGACCTGCAGCTGCAGGTGCTCCTTCCGGGTCTTGTCCAGCTCCAGCTGCAGCCGGGCCCCCTCATTTGCCGTGTGGTCCAGCTGCTTGTAGATATCGGCCATCTCGCTTTTATAGCGCAGTGTCAGGCAAACCACCTGACGGACGGACACCTCCTCTCTCTTGGCGCACTGTATCTCGCGCTCAGCCATCTGCTTCTGCAGCTCTTCAACCTGATCGTGCCAGACCTCCCTCAGGGTCTTCACCTCTTTCTGGTGCTTGCTCTGGGTTTGCATCAGCGCCTCCATTTTTTGGAGCTCTGCAGTTTGTGTCGCCTGGATCGCCGCTGATTCTGTATTCTGCAGTGCTTCCTGCATTTCTAACTTTTCCTGGATCAATTGCTTCTCCACTTTTTCTGCTTGGTGAAGCTTCTCATCACCTTCACTGATCTGGTCAGTCAAGTCTGAATTTTTCTGTGTCAGACTTTCATTCTCTCTTTTTACAGTCTCTAAATTACTCAGGGTATTCTCATAGGTTTTCTTCAATGTACACAGCTCTGTGCTGCGAGCGTAGACCTCATGGCGTGAGAGTTCCAGCTCTGCTTTAAGCGCGCTAGCCTCTTGCCGAGAAACCCCCAACTCTGTGATGAAGTTTTGCACATCTTTCTGGGACATCTCATAGCATAGTTTCCAGTCAGTTCTTGTTTTCTTTGATTCGCTTGGCTCTCTGCCTATGATGGTAGCAGTAGCCTTTGTCATCTCTAGGCGTGTCGTCATTCCTGGGACGATTGCGCCAGGCCCTATGGGCTGTTGCTCATCTCGGCGCCTTTCTGACGCATGTCCTGACAGTGCAGGTTCAAGTGGCTCGGTCACTTCCCCTGTGACTTGAGGAACAGTTTTCTTTCTTTTTGCTTTATTAGCTCCAGAGATATCAGTGGTACTGGGCACACACTCACTGTTATCAGCTTCCACATCTTGCTTGCACTCACAGGGCGTTGCTTGCTTTTGCAGCTGTTTGTCTTTGAAAATTTTGGGGCACACATCTTCCATGTGACCTACTTCACGACAGGCCCAGCATACTAAATTCATCTGTGGGTACGGCTCTCCTCCAGGGTCGTGATCATAGTATGGCCTGAAGGGACACTGTTTTGTATGGTTACGTACATTACACAACAAACATTTCACGTCGGCCATTTTAGAAACCCGGCAGGGACAATTTGCTAGCTGCAATTTCACTTACTTCAGCAGCTTACATACAGCACTTGCTAGCTGCAAATTCACTCACTTCAGCAAAAGGCATTAGCTTTACAAACAGCACTTGCTAGATGCAAAAAATTTTTTTTTTTTCTTCAGCAAAACATTTTGGTTTTCTGTTTGGGTTCAGGGTGCTATTGCATCCACACTTCGCACATTCTCTGTGTATGCTAGAAGCACAACTGATATACACAGCGGGACAGACTTCACTCATAGCATCTGTACTTTAGTTCAGCTAAGCGGCCATTTTAACCCCCTGCATTTATTTGCAAACCCACAGACTTTTTAGTGTCTGCCCGCATTCTCCACCATATGTGACAAACGCCCCTCTTTTGTAGTGCTGACGTCTGTCTGGGTTCTTCCCGACACAGTCTTCTAGGGTTATTTAATACAAAAAACAGGATCATGCAAAGTATTAAGCTGCTTAACTCAGGCTTCTGCCTGCTTTATTTTCATCCAAGTAAGGTACTGCAGCTTTAACATGTGTAGGTTAGAGGTACTCAGATACTTTCATTCAGCAGTTCACTCATTTCATTGTTACAGTATTTCCCACACTGTTATTTCAAGTAAAAAGAAACCAAATTATATAAACAAAATCCTATCCCTTTCAGGGATCTAACTACACATAGAATCAGTCTCTCTAACAGCTGCTGGCCAACTAACCTGGTTCCCCAGCTTAAAACAATGCTCTCTCATTTAGGGTCATTTAGATACAGCACAGTCTTTTAGCAACAGCAGTAAACATTTGTTTGGTCTTATCTGTTCGTGGTGGGAACTCGGTCCCGTGTCCAGGCAAATCCTCTGGTACTGTGATACTTGGAGGGGCCGTCAACCCCGATACTGGATGCAGGGGAGCAGCGATACCCCCAGCCTCCAGGCTCTAAGGAGAGAGAGTCAAATGCAAAACCTCTCTGCTCTAAATACCTGTGCATGTGATTAGAAGAGCAGGTGAGGGAGAACTAGAGCCATTGTAATCTGTGGTCTGGATTTTCCATCCAGCTGCCTGAGTTAATGGGAAGCTGTGGAACGGATCATTTTTAGCTATTCCTGCACTTTCTGCTCTAAAATGGGGCAGAAAGCTGCCTAACATCTTTGGACTATGTCACAATATATATATATATATATATATATATATATATATATATATATATATATATATATATATATATATAAAGCTGTGACCATGCAGGAAGCTTAAGCCTATAGGGAAACATGTTAAAAATGGTTTTGAAGCAAAAGGTGACACTGTGCATGTCATTTCCCAGAATCCCTTGCTGCAGTGGAAGTGCTGTGTGCTGGGTGATAATGGTGAAAGGCGGGGTTGCAGACCTGTCTAAGACATGCAAATGAGCATACAGGAATATTTCCATTGTTTATTTATATATATATATATATATATACACACACATATATATATATATATATATATATATATATACACATGTAAACAAAAAGCGAAAGAGTCCCTGATGGAGCACACAGATTTACCAATATTACAAGGTGCATTTGTAAGCATCTTAATAAAGTAGATAAAATCATCTCACATTCAAATGGATCGTTACAATAAGTACAGGGCCATATCAATTGTTTGTCAACATTTATAGCCTATGCAATCATTTGCTCTTGTGGTATTCAATATGTGGGGAGGACAGGGCGTACTTTAAGTATGCGCTTCCTGGAAAATTGTAGGAATGTCATACTGTACATGGGTTACAAACATTATTTGGCAAAATAACATTTGGCAAAACACAATAAATATCTGACCTCACTTTCAGTAATGGAGATTGAGGCCATTTCACCTGATGAAACCTTTGTTAAGGTGAAACACGTAGAGTGTATCCAGTACCCAGTGAATATTGAGTGGGAGGCTCCACGCAGCGCTACCTGCTCGTCCATAGCCGTTTCAGGTCTTTCATCCGGGGATCCAACCCGGAAGTGTGGGGGACAGATGGCACTAATGCCACAGTGTATAAAGCAGGGAGATTGTTCCACAGCTTTAACTGTCGGCATTGATCATTTGATCTAAATGTGCATATTGTTCTGATACCATGTGAGTGCAATTTTATCGTTTTTATTGCAGATAAAAGTTTTTTAGCAGTCTATACTATGTCCGCCTTTCTTGTTACATGCTACGAGGATTCCCTTATATGCTGTTCCTAGACGCGATGACATCACTGATACCACACAACTATATTACAAAGAAACCTTTATATATACTATAATACAGAGGCATGTATGAGTACAAATTTAATTGGACTATTGAAGATTTTCACTTATTAGATTCACCTCAAGACATATTGCACAATCATTTGTGTGTTTTCTTGTTGCATGTATTCGCACCCCCTGAACTATCTGGACATCTAAGAATTACGTGGATTGGGAAAGCAATCCACATCAAGGTTTGAGCTGCACTTTACTGAGTTGTTTGTATTTGAATTTTATTCATTTTTTTCACTTATCACTGAATCACTACTAAATAATTTATTAAGCACTATTAAGCACTAAATGGTTATTTTTATGTCAGTTTTGTGTTAAAGAAATAACACTTGTCATATCCTCATTTAAAGGAATATCACTTAATTAGATTTAAGCGCTATTTGATAACACTCTTTGGTTTTCATGGGTTACAAACACAGTGTATTCCGACATTATTTTGCAAAACACAATAAAGATCCAACCTCGCTTTCAGTAATGGGGTTTGAAGCCATTTCACCCACTTTATTATCCTCTCACATTCAAAACGTTTCTAAAACCTGACGCTTTTTGACTGCTAAAAATCTGACTCAGGGCCTCATTCTCTCCCGTCTCGATTACTGTAACTCCTGCGGTGTGGCCTTCCTGCCTCTCACCTGCCTCCCCTACAATCTATCCTAATCGCTGCTACCAGAATCATTGTACTCTTTCCTAAATCAGTCTCAGCGTCTCCCCTGCTCAAATCCCTCTCCTGGCTTCCTATCAAATCCCGCATCTCGCACTCAATTATCCTCCTCACTTTTAAATCTTTACACTCTTCTGCTCCTCCTTAATCTCAGCCCTAATTTCTTGCTATGCTCCATCCCGACTCTTGCTCCATCGGGTTGAGATCAGGTGATTGACTCAACCATTGCAGAATATTCCACTTATTTGCCTTTAAACACTCCTGGGTTGCTTTCGCAGTATGTTTTGGGTCATTGTCCAATCAACTTCGCTGAATTTGGCTGAATCTGAGTAGACAATATATCCCTATACACTTCAGAATTCATCCAGCTGCTTCTGTCTTCTGTCACATCATCAATAAACACTAGTGACCAAGTGCCATTGTAAGCCATGCATGCCCATGCCATCACACTGCCTCCACCGTGTTTTACAGATGATGTGGTATGCTTCAGATCATGAGCCGTTCCAAGCCTTCTCCATACTTTTTTCTTCCCATCATTCTGGTACAGGTTGATTTTAGTTTCATCTGTCCAAAGAATGCTTTTCCAGAACTGGGCTGGCTTTTTTAGATATTGTTTGGCAAAGTCTAATCTGGCCTTTCTATTCTTGAGGGTTATGAATGGTTTGCACCTTGTGGTGAACCCTCTGTATTTGCTCTCATGAAGTCTTCTCTTTATGGTAGACATGCATAATGATATGGCTACCTCCTGGGGAGTGTTCTTCACTTGGCTGGATGTTGTGAAGGGGTTTTTCTTTACCATGGAAAGGATTATACGATCACCCACCACTGTTGTCTTCCGTGGACATCCAGGCCTTTTTGTTTTGCAGAGATAACCAGTGCGTTCTTTATTTCTAAGAATGTACCAAGCTGTTGATTTGGCCACTCCTAATATTCCTGCTATCTCTCTGGTGGATTTTCTTCTTTTTTGCAGCCTAAGGATGCCCTGTTTCATTTGCATTGAGAGCTCCTTTGACCGCATGTTGTGGGTTTACAGCAACAGCTTCCAAATGTGAATGCCACACCTGGAATCAACTCCAGACCTTTTCCCTGCTTAATTGATGATGAAATAAGAGAATAGCCCATACCTGTCCATGGAACAGCTTTTGAGTCAATTGTCCAATTACTTTTGGTCTCTTCAAAAAGAGGGGGCTACATGTTAACGAGATGTAATTCCTAAACCTTCCTCTTATTTGGATGTGAATACCCTCAAATTAAAGCTGATAGACTGCAATTTAAGCCCATATTCATTATTTAACTAACTTGAATTTATTTTGGTAAACAGCCAAAATAACAAAAGTTGTATCAGTGTCCAATTATTTCCGGACCTAACTGTAAATAAAGATATACATACACACATACAAGTGGGGATAGGCACAAAAATTAAATCTGAGAGAGACCTACTGGATTTATGTATTAAATACTTTAAGTCCAGTAGGTCTAAATCAGGGGTGGGGAACCTTTTTTCTGCCAAGGGCCATTTTGATATTTATAAAATCATTCGAGGGCCATCCAAAATGATCAACTTAAAAATTAGCCTGCTATATTTGGTCAAACATTTAATGAACTCACCCCTAATGTGATGGCTGGAACTGCTTCTCTTTGGGTGACTGACTGACTCTTGGGTGGTGGGTGACTATGACTGGTCTGCGGGTTGGTGTCTGTGCGCACGCACATGCACAAATGCGCACGCACACACACACACACAGAAATCGGGCAGGGGGGAGAGAAATCAGACTCAGACCCACTCTCTCTCGCTCAGACTCTCAGACCCACTCTCTCTCTCAGACCCACTCTCTCAGACTCAGACCCACTCTCTCAGACTCAGACCCACTCTCTCAGACTCAGACCCACTCTCTCAGACTCAGACCCACTCTCTCAGACTCAGACCCACTCTCTCAGACTCAGACCCACTCTCTCAGACTCAGACCCACTCTCTCAGACACAGACCCACTCTCTCAGACTCAGACCCACTCTCTCTCTCTCTCTCTCTCTCTCTCTCTCTCTCTCTCTCTCTCTCTCTCTCTCTCTCTCTCTCTCTCTCTCTCAGACACAGACCCACTCTCTCAGACTCAGACCCACTCTCTCTCTCTCTCTCTCTCTCTCTCTCTCTCTCTCTCTCTCTCTCTCTCTCTCTCTCTCTCTCTCTCTCTCTCTCTCTCTCTCTCAGACTCAGACCCACTCTCTCAGACACAGACCCACTCTCTCAGACTCAGACCCACTCACTCTCTCTCTCTCTGACACACTCACTGGCCTGAGTAGGCGGTGCTCACACAGTTGTAGTTAATTTCATTGATTGCTTTTCATTTGGTGCAGGTGTGTTTTTAGTCACTGGTGGGGGTATATTAAGGGGTCTGGATTAGTCACTGGTTGCACGTCCCTGAGGAAGGTCTCACTCTGAGGACTGAAACGTTGGCTGCTCTGTGTTGTTAATACACTTTATTTACTTCATCATATTGCGGTGTGCTGTCTCTTTGTTACCTGGATTTCCCTGGTTACCCTATATATATATATATATATATATATATATATATATATTATATATACACACACAGTGGTCGATAAATCACCCAAAAATCTACTCGCCACTTAGCCCCGCCCCCATCCCGCCCTTAGACCTGCCCACAGCCCGCCCTTAGCCCCGCCCCCAGTCCCGCCCCCAGTCCTGCTTTTTAAAAAAGAAATTGAATAAATTCCTAGTAAGAACAACATTCGTTTTTGACATAACAGTTTATTTTTTGTATTTTATACTTTACTAAAATTTGTCCTTGTTACATAATTACGTGTGTGTGTGTGTATATATGTGTGTGTGTGTGAGTGTGTGTGTGAGTGTGTGTGTGTGTAAATGTCGGATCTAGAAAAAAAAGACATATGTGAATGACTAGATTACTGGACCCCTTAATCAGTGCCTGTACACCCCCGCTTCACAATATCTAAAGCAGCAATCCCGCCTGGGATCTTATCTGATCCACAGTCCCTCAATGTCCAGGTACCTCATTCCCGCAATGTTATACATTGGAGGGGAGGTGTTCCCTACCTGTCTTCTGGGTTAGGGGGGATTCCGATGTCTCCCATGTGAAGCTCGAGAGTTAGATCTGGAAGAAAGCAGTATAGGTTATTTCAGTGTAGGTATAGGGCAGTTAAGATATACAGGGTAAATAAGATATACAGATCCAGAGTGTGAGAGAGTGTGGGTGTGACAGAGAGGAGAGAGAGAGTGTGGGTGGCAGAGGGTGACAGAGAGTGACAGAGAGAGGCAGAGACAGAGAGAGGGTGACAGGGAGAGGGTGACAGAGGGTGGGTGACTGGGTGGGTGGGTTTATTCACTCATACACACAGACACACACTCACAGACACACACACAGGCACACATACAAACTCACAGACAAACACTCACAGACACACACTCACACACTGACAGACAAATGCACACTCACAGACACACACTCACAGACACACACTCACAGACACACACTCACAGACACACACTCACAGACACACACTCACAGACACACACACACACTCAGACACAAACACTCAGACACAAACACTCAGATACACACACACACAGACACACGCACACACTATTCACAGACACACACACGCACATGCACACGAGACAAGGGATGTCGCACATGAGACAGGTACTGAGGGTTTGATCTCCCCGGGGGGCCCCTCTGTAATTACCTACCCGGAGCTCTCCTCTCTCCCCTTGTCATCCTCCTTGGCAGCAGCACTTCCACCTGCATCACCATAATGTGACGCGTGTGCCCCGCGAGTGCCACACTATCAGCACTATTGGCAGCAAACCCCCTCAGGACACTGCAGGCCGCCGCCGCCAGCCAATCAAGGGGGAGCTCCCGAGAGGGATGCGTGAGCGAAGGCGCGCTCTGGCTGCCAAGACTGTTGGGCGCGACAGGGGAGGAAGGAAAGCGCTGCTCAGAGAGACAGGGGAGGAGGAAAAGCGCTGATCAGAGAGGTGGGGGAGGAGGGAAAGCACTGCTCAGGGAGCCGGAGCCGGGGTAATCTCCCGCAGCAACATGAACGTGTCTCTGGATTTTCTTCTCCCTCCTTCAGCGCGAGCGGGGGAAATTAAACAGCAGCACGTGTGCTGCTCGGGCCAATCGCCAAGGGGCAATTTCAGGTCGCCCAGGGCGACTGGGTTTGTTGAACACAGAAAATATATATGTGTTATTGAATATTGAAGTATGTTCAATTCAAACCACAATCTGTATGGTATTTTCTACCTTTATTGACTATTGGTCTCATTCTAAATTAGGTGTAGTTTAGCTTGTGGGATCAATTTTTAATCTGGGTAAAATTATAAGCAAGCAACATAGTTAACAGCGGCTTGCCTTTTTACTATAAGTGGTGTATGATATCCACAATTCTTTCCTAAACAAATTGAGTGTTTCATTAAATCACTAGTAATGAAATTTGCTGTTCTCTACATAAGACTAAAAGAGAGAGCTTGTTCTTTATCTTTTTCCTTCATTTATCTATATATAGTATGTATTTTTATGCAACATATGCTTTGGTTATAGATTTACGTGTTTGTATTGCAACATTTTAATCATTGTATAAACTTTCTGCTACGTTTATAACATTTGGAATGCAAGTGAAATTCAATTAACATACACCCATGTGTAGATTTAAGCTAGTCTCTTTTGATTGGTTTCTGGGAGTATATAGTATGGTTTTACTGTATGTACCCAGAAACCATCCCCTGATGAAATCAGCTTGACTGAGGAAACACGTAGGGTGACGTGCTGCTGAGAAGTAGTGTGGTAATTATTGAAATCGCTGCACCGGAGGAGTGTGTACTCTGCTCTAGAGTTTGGGAACTTTTCCTACTGGAACACTGCTTCTGGTTGCCGGAGGACTCTCCAAGTGGCAACACCCATTTGGGAGGACACGTGATGAGATGATCGTGGGAGCAGAGCAATATAAGTGTAGCAGTTTCCTGTTTGATGCTGGAGCATTTTATTTTACTCATTACACGCAAAAACTTCGAATGTTTGTGAGTTTTTATTTGTCTAAGTTGAAGTGTATTCAATTTTAACCAACGGTATCACAACAGGATCAGGTGCTTTTTCTTCATGCCTGTATATCTACAGATGCAGCCACCAGCATTAGAACTCGTGCCTGGGAAATTCTGGAAAAGTCTCACAGTAAATGCCTCCACATTGCCTCAACATTTCTGTGAGATTCTTAATGGCCCATCGGATTAACACAGCAGGGGTCCCTGCAGTCCCATTCAGTTTGAATGGGACTGCAGGGACCCCCGCTGAGTTAATCCAATGGGCCATTAAGAATCTCAGAGAAATGTTGATGCATTTACTGTGAGATTGCCCCAGAATCTCACAGAATTTCCCAGGTAAGTGTTCTAATACTGGTGGCTGCATCTGTATCTATATATTAAAGAGAAAAACAGGATGTTTGTGGTGCACAAACGCGGATAGAGAGTGAAGCCAGTCAATAATAAATGTCCCGTGGTGGCACAGATGTATAATGTACTTAGCTTTGCTTGCAAGATAGTCTCTTCAGTCTTTGAAGTATATGCTAGCTGCTTTCTCTGCTTTGCACAGTTGTCTGTTGTCTCTTGATTAAAAAGGGATAAAAGAATACATAGCATAATATAGTTTGTTATAAAGTATTATTGGCTACAAAAGGGTGAGATCAAATTAAGCAGCTCCACGAATTTCAAATCACACCTGGAATCAACTCCAGACCTTTTACCTGCTTAATTGATGATGAAATAAGAGAATAGCCCATACCTGTCCATGGAACAGCTTTTGAGTCAATTGTCCAATTACTTTTGGTCTCTTCAAAAAGAGGGGGCTACATGTTAACGAGATGTAATTCCTAAACCTTCCTCTTATTTGGATGTGAATACCCTCAAATTAAAGCTGATAGACTGCAATTTAAGCCCATATTCATTATTTAACTAACTTGAATTTATTTTGGTAAACAGCCAAAATAACAAAAGTTGTATCAGTGTCCAATTATTTCCGGACCTAACTGTAAATAAAGATATACATACACACATACAAGTGGGGATAGGCACAAAAATTAAATCTGAGAGAGACCTACTGGATTTATGTATTAAATACTTTAAGTCCAGTAGGTCTAAATCAGGGGTGGGGAACCTTTTTTCTGCCAAGGGCCATTTTGATATTTATAAAATCATTCGAGGGCCATCCAAAATGATCAACTTAAAAATTAGCCTGCTATATTTGGTCAAACATTTAATGAACTCACCCCTAATGTGATGGCTGGAACTGCTTCTCTTTGGGTGACTGACTGACTCTTGGGTGGTGGGTGACTATGACTGGTCTGCGGGTTGGTGTCTGTGCGCACGCACATGCACAAATGCGCACGCACACACACACACACAGAAATCGGGCAGGGGGGAGAGAAATCAGACTCAGACCCACTCTCTCTCGCTCAGACTCTCAGACCCACTCTCTCTCTCAGACCCACTCTCTCAGACTCAGACCCACTCTCTCAGACTCAGACCCACTCTCTCAGACTCAGACCCACTCTCTCAGACTCAGACCCACTCTCTCAGACTCAGACCCACTCTCTCAGACTCAGACCCACTCTCTCAGACTCAGACCCACTCTCTCAGACACAGACCCACTCTCTCAGACTCAGACCCACTCTCTCTCTCTCTCTCTCTCTCTCTCTCTCTCTCTCTCTCTCTCTCTCTCTCTCTCTCTCAGACACAGACCCACTCTCTCAGACTCAGACCCACTCTCTCTCTCTCTCTCTCTCTCTCTCTCTCTCTCTCTCTCTCTCTCTCTCTCTCTCTCTCTCTCTCTCTCTCTCTCTCTCTCTCTCTCAGACTCAGACCCACTCTCTCAGACACAGACCCACTCTCTCAGACTCAGACCCACTCACTCTCTCTCTCTCTGACACACTCACTGGCCTGAGTAGGCGGTGCTCACACAGTTGTAGTTAATTTCATTGATTGCTTTTCATTTGGTGCAGGTGTGTTTTTAGTCACTGGTGGGGGTATATTAAGGGGTCTGGATTAGTCACTGGTTGCACGTCCCTGAGGAAGGTCTCACTCTGAGGACTGAAACGTTGGCTGCTCTGTGTTGTTAATACACTTTATTTACTTCATCATATTGCGGTGTGCTGTCTCTTTGTTACCTGGATTTCCCTGGTTACCCTATATATATATATATATATATATATATATATATATATTATATATACACACACAGTGGTCGATAAATCACCCAAAAATCTACTCGCCACTTAGCCCCGCCCCCATCCCGCCCTTAGACCTGCCCACAGCCCGCCCTTAGCCCCGCCCCCAGTCCCGCCCCCAGTCCTGCTTTTTAAAAAAGAAATTGAATAAATTCCTAGTAAGAACAACATTCGTTTTTGACATAACAGTTTATTTTTTGTATTACATTTATACTTTACTAAAATTTGTCCTTGTTACATAATTACGTGTGTGTGTGTGTATATATGTGTGTGTGTGAGTGTGTGTGTGAGTGTGTGTGTGTGTAAATGTCGGATCTAGAAAAAAAAGACATATGTGAATGACTAGATTACTGGACCCCTTAATCAGTGCCTGTACACCCCCGCTTCACAATATCTAAAGCAGCAATCCCGCCTGGGATCTTATCTGATCCACAGTCCCTCAATGTCCAGGTACCTCATTCCCGCAATGTTATACATTGGAGGGGAGGTGTTCCCTACCTGTCTTCTGGGTTAGGGGGGATTCCGATGTCTCCCATGTGAAGCTCGAGAGTTAGATCTGGAAGAAAGCAGTATAGGTTATTTCAGTGTAGGTATAGGGCAGTTAAGATATATAGGGTAAATAAGATATACAGATCCAGAGTGTGAGAGAGTGTGGGTGTGACAGAGAGGAGAGAGAGAGTGTGGGTGGCAGAGGGTGACAGAGAGTGACAGAGAGAGGCAGAGACAGAGAGAGGGTGACAGGGAGAGGGTGACAGAGGGTGGGTGACTGGGTGGGTGGGTTTATTCACTCATACACACAGACACACACTCACAGACACACACACAGGCACACATACAAACTCACAGACAAACACTCACAGACACACACTCACACACTGACAGACAAATGCACACTCACAGACACACACTCACAGACACACACTCACAGACACACACTCACAGACACACACTCACAGACACACACTCACAGACACACACACACACTCAGACACAAACACTCAGACACAAACACTCAGATACACACACACACAGACACACGCACACACTATTCACAGACACACACACGCACATGCACACGAGACAAGGGATGTCGCACATGAGACAGGTACTGAGGGTTTGATCTCCCCGGGGGCCCCTCTGTAATTACCTACCCGGAGCTCTCCTCTCTCCCCTTGTCATCCTCCTTGGCAGCAGCACTTCCACCTGCATCACCATAATGTGACGCGTGTGCCCCGCGAGTGCCACACTATCAGCACTATTGGCAGCAAACCCCCTCAGGACACTGCAGGCCGCCGCCGCCAGCCAATCAAGGGGGAGCTCCCGAGAGGGATGCGTGAGCGAAGGCGCGCTCTGGCTGCCAAGACTGTTGGGCGCGACAGGGGAGGAAGGAAAGCGCTGCTCAGAGAGACAGGGGAGGAGGAAAAGCGCTGATCAGAGAGGTGGGGGAGGAGGGAAAGCACTGCTCAGGGAGCCGGAGCCGGGGTAATCTCCCGCAGCAACATGAACGTGTCTCTGGATTTTCTTCTCCCTCCTTCAGCGCGAGCGGGGGAAATTAAACAGCAGCACGTGTGCTGCTCGGGCCAATCGCCAAGGGGCAATTTCAGGTCGCCCAGGGCGACTGGGTTTGTTGAACACAGAAAATATATATGTGTTATTGAATATTGAAGTATGTTCAATTCAAACCACAATCTGTATGGTATTTTCTACCTTTATTGACTATTGGTCTCATTCTAAATTAGGTGTAGTTTAGCTTGTGGGATCAATTTTTAATCTGGGTAAAATTATAAGCAAGCAACATAGTTAACAGCGGCTTGCCTTTTTACTATAAGTGGTGTATGATATCCACAATTCTTTCCTAAACAAATTGAGTGTTTCATTAAATCACTAGTAATGAAATTTGCTGTTCTCTACATAAGACTAAAAGAGAGAGCTTGTTCTTTATCTTTTTCCTTCATTTATCTATATATAGTATGTATTTTTATGCAACATATGCTTTGGTTATAGATTTACGTGTTTGTATTGCAACATTTTAATCATTGTATAAACTTTCTGCTACGTTTATAACATTTGGAATGCAAGTGAAATTCAATTAACATACACCCATGTGTAGATTTAAGCTAGTCTCTTTTGATTGGTTTCTGGGAGTATATAGTATGGTTTTACTGTATGTACCCAGAAACCATCCCCTGATGAAATCAGCTTGACTGAGGAAACACGTAGGGTGACGTGCTGCTGAGAAGTAGTGTGGTAATTATTGAAATCGCTGCACCGGAGGAGTGTGTACTCTGCTCTAGAGTTTGGGAACTTTTCCTACTGGAACACTGCTTCTGGTTGCCGGAGGACTCTCCAAGTGGCAACACCCATTTGGGAGGACACGTGATGAGATGATCGTGGGAGCAGAGCAATATAAGTGTAGCAGTTTCCTGTTTGATGCTGGAGCATTTTATTTTACTCATTACACGCAAAAACTTCGAATGTTTGTGAGTTTTTATTTGTCTAAGTTGAAGTGTATTCAATTTTAACCAACGGTATCACAACAGGATCAGGTGCTTTTTCTTCATGCCTGTATATCTACAGATGCAGCCACCAGCATTAGAACTCGTGCCTGGGAAATTCTGGAAAAGTCTCACAGTAAATGCCTCCACATTGCCTCAACATTTCTGTGAGATTCTTAATGGCCCATCGGATTAACACAGCAGGGGTCCCTGCAGTCCCATTCAGTTTGAATGGGACTGCAGGGACCCCCGCTGAGTTAATCCAATGGGCCATTAAGAATCTCAGAGAAATGTTGATGCATTTACTGTGAGATTGCCCCAGAATCTCACAGAATTTCCCAGGTAAGTGTTCTAATACTGGTGGCTGCATCTGTATCTATATATTAAAGAGAAAAACAGGATGTTTGTGGTGCACAAACGCGGATAGAGAGTGAAGCCAGTCAATAATAAATGTCCCGTGGTGGCACAGATGTATAATGTACTTAGCTTTGCTTGCAAGATAGTCTCTTCAGTCTTTGAAGTATATGCTAGCTGCTTTCTCTGCTTTGCACAGTTGTCTGTTGTCTCTTGATTAAAAAGGGATAAAAGAATACATAGCATAATATAGTTTGTTATAAAGTATTATTGGCTACAAAAGGGTGAGATCAAATTAAGCAGCTCCACGAATATCAAACTTTCCTTCGATTTACTGCACTACCTACGCATAGCCCTTGGTGCTATATTGGGGACTCTGTTACTATTTGTATCGCCTGCTTTTCTCCCCTGATACAGTTATTTCCTAAGATACGTGTGTGTCTGGTGCTTTAAAAAATCCCCTCCTATTAAGTACAGCTTATGTTTTAGTTTTTTTTAATCATTGTTGTTTCATATATGTATGTATTTGTTTTATTATTATCTCTCTTCGTATTTCAATTTAGTGGCATTTTTTGTCATTTTATTAAAATTTGTTTATATTTCTTTATAATATTGGTTATTTGCGCTCTTTATATTGTGTTTTTATGTTTTATGGATTGGGTATGTCCCCCCTAGAGCTGCAATTATCCCTTAATTCAGCGGTGCGCAAAGTGGGGGGCGCGACCCCCAGGGGGGGTGGGAGATTGTGCTGGGGGGGCGCGGGCAGTTGCAGAGGCCCCGCGCTCTTCCCCCAGGCATTTAAATTAAATGCCGGGGGATCGCGTGAGGCCCCTGCAACTGTTTACTTACCGGGATTCAGCCGTCTGTGTTGCGTCACCATGGCAACGCGGCGTCAATAGACGCCGCGGCACCATGCGACCTGACGTCACACGCCCACGCAGCGTCATCTGACGCAGCTGAAGGAAGGCAGGGGGGCGCGAGAGCCGGGGCAGAGAGACAGGGGGGCGCAGCTCAAAAAGTTTGCGCTCCCCTGCCTTAATTGATGCATTTCATTATATGTATATTTATCCACTGCATTCCTTATCTCACCTACTTTTTTTATTCACACTCCAATTTGAGCGCTGGTTCTTCCTCTTTATCTGTTGTATATCTATCATATATTAAACAGGACGTTTGTGGTGCACAAACTCAGATGGTTTACAGAGTGAGACAGTCAATAATAAATATCCCGTGGTGGCACAGATGAATAATGTACTTAGCTTTGCTTGCAAGATAGTTTCTTCAGTCTTTGACCTTTATGTTAGCTGCTTTCTCTGCTTTGCACAGTTGTCTGTTGTCTCTTGATTAAAAGGGATAAAAGAATACATAGCGTAATACAGTATATTATAAAATACAGAAAAAGAATGTGTTATATACACTCACAAATGGTGGTTTTAAACGGGCAATTGAATAACGGTTACGCCGGTGCTGCCCGCAGACCAGACCCGACCCTGAGCTGAAGTGGGAAGTGGTAATACACGCACCCGCAGCAAAGGGAGCGTGTCCGGAGTGTGGTATAAAGTGTTGCCAGGCCAGGTGTAGTAAGGTAGACAATACTTGCCGGTACCGGGTTTAGAGATTGAGTGAAGAATGCTTTGCCGAGGTCAGGGAGTGGAGAGCAGAGAAAGGTCATAGTTCAAGCCGTGTTCAAGGGGTTACCAGAGTGAGCGTTGTCCAAGGAGTGCCGAGATCTAGAGCCAGAAGGGGTAGTCGTACAAGCCACGTCAGAACCTGTGAAAACACTGATAGAATTCCGAAGTACTTCCATACTTAGACTATGTCGAGCAAAGACTGAGAGTAGAGAGGAGCTAGATAAAGCAGGAAGGTCCAATTAGGAATGGAGGCGGGACAGGAAGAGCTACAGGGAGATACTACAGATTGGTGCAGGCATAACAGGCTAGGTGAGTCTTGTTGGTAACCTGAGTATGCCCATGCGGTGTGCGAGGGCGGAGCCTGAGGTTCGGGGGATGGGAAGAAGAGTGTGCAGAATGAGCGTGCTCCGTAACGCGTGTACGCGCGTGGACCGAGCCAGTGGATGGTGCAGGTGTGTGCGCAGGAGGGCGTGGGTGCATCCGGCGCTGAGCAGAGGAATCGCCGAGGGGAGTGATCCCGCAACGGCGGCAGGGGCGGGGAACTGCGGAGGCAGGTAAGGCAGGATTGTTTTGTGTGTCCAGGGACTCCCTGAGGGGAGAGTGTGCTCTGTGTGGGGAGCGCAGAGAACGCCAACTCCTGACAATAACATACTTTCGAGCAATATTGTTTCACTTGGTCCTCCAGTCATTTCACACACAATGGGATAGTGTCCGCAGTTCCTAAAACAGGGCTGAAGTGCACATTCGGAGCCCTCGGTTCCCCATTGCTTTCTGGTGAGTTATCTAGTGATTCGCGGTCCCGCTCTGGTCGCAGTCTGTGGGGCAAACACAGTCCTCTTGAAAGTGCTATGCAGGCACTTTCAATTTTGGTGTCGAGTTTTGGGTGGAGTATTGTTGCCTGTAGAGATCTACCTTCCACGTTTCCCGAATCTCGCTTCATTAGAAGTTATGCTGAAATGCACCAGAACACCTTTTTAATAGCCTGTCAGTTATAATTCATGCGTGAATAAAGGGATAGAGCTTACTAAACTTAAAATGTCTTATTCTTGTTACAGATTTATGGTATTAATAATGATCAATAATAAATAAGTACTGCTGATTTTGAGATGATGATAATTCAGAACACTGATATAAAAATCTTAGTATAGATGAGATACATTGAAGCATTAAAATTGTCCTTATATTGCGGTATAATTAAATAAAAATTCATAATAAAATTATTTCCAAATTGTATCAATTGAAGTCTTGTAACCCAGGGGGAGCTAAGAGGGAGACAAAACGCAACAATCTAAGTGCAGACAATAGTGTTGAGTGAAATAACTCAATGGTAATCTTGGCTCCTATGTGCAGCTTACTCACAGGATTTCAGTGTTAATCAGGCAACATCAAAACAGCTTCAGGTGGTTTGGATCACAGATGGTCTTCTGAGTTTGAAGTGGTATTAAACTCCAGTATCAGCGAGATCATAGGATGTAAAGGTAAAAGAAATACCCATAGTGCAGATCAATAATATAAAGTATAAATTTATGGCAACTTCAAAAATGCACACTTACAATAAAAATGTATAAAATATGCATGCATCACAATTGTGATATGAAGGATCGACTCGTGCCATGGCTCACCCCCCGCCTCCGCTGAGAGTCTGATGCACTCTGGGGAGTCCTCCGCGTTCGGCTTGCTGCCTCCCGATGGCTCTCTGGGGCTTTGCTCCGTTGAGGTCTCCAGAGCACCGCGTCACTTCCGGTTAGGCTTTTGGGATGGGCAGTCACTCGGCACCTCGTCTCTCCTCCTCTGGGCAGTCCTACTCTACGCATTTTGCCAGTAGAGAACGTGGCTTCGTCAGGAGTATCAATTACATCGTCAAATGACAAATAGTGACTAAATAGTCTGAACGTTATAGTGACAATTCTATTGGTTTAAAATACATAAAAAATTGCAACCTATATAAACTTATAAAAATATGTTTAAACATACATACAGTACAGTAGATAGCATTAATTTAACAATAACAAACAATATTGAACATACAGTAATTGTATAAAACCCAGACTTAATATAATATTGTTAATAGTGATTAAATGAAAATGTACTAATGTGTTCCTAGGACAAAGATATATTATGAGGGAAGTATGAGATCTCAGAGTAATCTTAAATGAATGTGAACAGATAGTAATACTAATACGAATATCTAATGCGAATTTAGGGTAACATATGTAGCTAGGTCCCCCCCTGGGTCCCCTTTCCCTTCCGCTTATTCCCCTCCCCTTACCTCCACTGTAGTACGGAAGGCTGCAGTGGGTGCAGGTACGTCGGACTGCGATACGGACCCGCCGGTCAAGTTGGAAAGGCGACCGGATCGCCGGTGCTCCATGGCTCCGCGGTTCCTGTGTCCAGGGTGTGCGCTCCCCCCACGGTATCAATGCGCGACGCATGCGAGATGCGGACTCCCCGGCGTCCTGTGGTCTCCGCCCCCCACCGCTACTCCTGCTCTGACGTCGGAGGTACGCGGCATGGCGGTCACACACGCTCCTCCCTTCTCTCCTCGGGTCCCGCCTCCGGTCTCCGCCCCTGCACTGACGCGGGTACCGTGGCGCGCACGAATGGCACGCGACCGGGTCACCAACTTGATGAACGAGTTACGCACGGGGCGCACACGCTTTATAGAGGTCCCACCCCCACTCCTAATCGGCTGCACAAAGGACACACCTGCACGATCCAGCAGCCTATCAGTGATGGCACTTCCACTTCCTGGTTGCCTCCCATTGGACGGAGGTCCTATTTATACCCTGTCTGAACTCTCATTCCTTGCCGAGCATACAGTAACTCCTGTTTTGTGATGCTGCATCTCACTGCATCCTGCCTTGTCTGCCTCTTACCTTGCTGCCTGACCCTGCCTTGGACTTGGAACCTTGTGATACTCTCCTGCACTGACCCTGGCTTTGGAATACGACGATCCTGCTCTCCTGCACTGACCCTGGCTTGGGCTTTACGATGACTCAACTCTCTCCAATCCTGACTCTGGCTACGTACCCCAACGATTCGCTACCCTCCGCTCCTAGACCCGGCAAGTATCACATTTACGCTGTCCTCTATAACCCCGCCCTCGGCTTGCAAGACTATGCTACACTCTAGACGCGCCCTCGCGGTTGTGGTCGGTGTTCTATATCAATCCGTACCCCACGGTCACGTCTCGTTTGTGGTGAGCTACGCGTTACATTTATTACATGTGACAGGGTGAATGAACGTCAACAGCCATATACCTGGCAAACCTATGTTTAGGCTTGAAGTGCAGCAGTGACGAGGTTAAGTTTCAGTTGAGAAGGGCTGCTTAATTAGCCTGACCCAGCTGCATAATCAAGGTGTTTTAAAACCCCCAGGCAGTATACACATGCAGGCTAGCTGGTCAGGAGACAGGACTGAAATACTGAAGAGATTACTGCTATAAGGTCTGTTTTTCAAAGTACATGTGTGATGAACTGTTTGTGCCCTGCATGCTGAAGAGAAGCTGCCTTGATTTCTATGCTAAAGAGAAGCTATTTTGTTTTTAGTCTGCTGAAGAGAAGCTATTTTGTTTTTGTATGCTGAAGAGGAGCTATTTTGTTTTGTGTGCTGTATGTTTTTAAGGCTCAATAAATAAGCCTTATCAAGAGAACCCACGTGTGTGGTTTCATGTACCCTGCAACATATGGTGTCAGAAGTGCCGGGATTTTTAGAGGCCCCTGAAGTTGAAGGGCCACACACACACAAAAATGAGAAAAATTGAAGAATTTTTAAAAGAGTTTCTGTGCGAGCAGACCAGACAGCAGGGACTATTAATGCAGGAGCAGGCCCATCTACTATTGCAGCAGCAAACCCAGCTCCTAACCCAGCAGCAGGCAGCACAGGATGAGCGGATGGCCAAGCTGCTGACCCAATTCCAGGGATCTGCCAGTCCAGAACTTGCGAACAAACCCCCGGTCCTCCTTAGGAAAATGGCTCCGAACGAGGATACAGAGGCTTTTCTACTGACATTTGAAAGGGTTGCCGAACCTCAGGGCTGGGCTGCAGATCGCTGGGCAACTGCTTTGGCCCCGCTCCTCATAGGAAAAAGCCCAGGCCTCATATCAGGGCCTCCCAGCAGATCAGGCAATGGACTACCAGCAAGTAAAAGCCACCATACTGGATCACTTAGGTCTGACCCCAGAGACCTACTGGCAGCAGTTCCGGAACCTGAAGTACACCGCTAAGATGAGACCCCGGGTCCTCGCTCAGCGGTTATTGGACTTGTGTACTCGCTGGATACAACCCGAGGAGTGCACTAAGGAGGCAATTCTTGAGCTCGTGGTTTTGGAACAATTCCTACAGATAATACCCCCTTCCGCACGCTCGTGGGTAAAACGCCATGCTGCTGAAACCTGAGAACTTCCTTGAGGCCGAGGATCATGCGAGTGCCCTGGACCCAACGGATCCAACTTCACCAGCAATTGCGGAGACCCAAAGAGGGAGATTGGAACAATGGGGAAACTACGGCCCCTCCATGCGCAACCGCCAAGTGCCACGAAAGAAGCAGTCCTTCCAACAAGGAAGAAGTCAAAACGCCGGGCACCGCCGAGACCCTCATCCCTTTCCTGATGTCGGCTTGTCGCCAAATGAGAGGAACTTCCGAGGACGACGCCCACAGGACCAACCAGATGCCTGGTCTCCAGTATCAGGTCCAGCGGAGCGCTATCCACAGCCCCCTCCTGCGAGGGAACCCTCTCCATGTTCCGCCTGCGGAGAACAAGGCCACCGGCATGTGGACTGTCCACAGATGGATTATTCATTCAGCAGGACCGTCACCTCGACCTTCACTGGAGAAAATTACAAGCCCTGGCTACTTCCAGCCCAGGTTGGGGAAAAAACCGTCAAGGCCCTTGTTGATTCGGGCTCTGGGAAAACTCTAGTCTTTAGCAAATATAAAGGAGATAAGGCCGCTCAACCCGTAGGCGCTAATTAGGAAAAGTGTAAACACAGGTGCTTTAGGGGAATAGTGTAAATATGTTAACAGAGTTGATCCAAAAGGGGATCAGAGAAGAATTCCCCCTGTCTATAGCACTCAATGTTTATCTGTAATAGATGGACTAACCTTGGTCCAACAGACAAATGCAGTATATAGGTCAAAATTATTGCCTATAGAGACCGGAAAAGCCAGGAGCAAAATAATAAAGTTTTATTCAAATTTGTATAGGTTAAAAAAACACACATCACATTCATACATCAAAAAACCCCTTCAGTGGTGGCTAGACATATGAACAATTCAAGGTAAGTACCTATAGGTTGTTGTCTAATGAGGCGTCTATTTGTTATAATTCAATTATTTTACAGGTAAGCAGGTTAATAATAGTGCTGTATAACCATATTTATATTGCAATTATTCCAGACACGTGTCAAGGTTCCTACAGACTTAGTCAAAGATATACATGAACATAAATAGTCAAACCATCAATGTGGAAGGGCCTCCACAGTATAGTAGTCTCTATTGCAGGCTTTGGAGTATTCACGTGTTTAAATCGTTTCGCATGGGCTACACGCTTCTTCAAGGGGAGGAGTCAGACTCCTCCCCTTGAAGAAGCGTGTAGCCCATGCGAAACGATCGTCGAATGGTATTTAGACGTATATCTATACCGTTGGTATGTAAACACGTGAATACTACAAAGCCTGCAATCTGAAATCTTGGTCTCAAGGTGACCATTCTAGTAGCCAGAAGTCACAAGTGATGGCTGGGGATGGCCAGAGGGAGGGGGATATGGGCCCTGGAGATTTACCAGACCTGTACCTCCCTGATTTTCGCCAAAGGCAAAGGGAAGACCCAGTCTTTGCTAGACAGTATGATAAGGTGGTGAAAATTGATGAGCAGATATTGAATGCAGAGGGGGTGATAGTATTCCCCCATTTTGAATTATCAAATAATATCCTGTATAGGGTGAATAGGCAGACACAAACATGGGAGGTCACCAGACAGATATTGGTTCCAAAGGCGTTTGTTAAATATTTGTTCACTCAAGCCCATACTGTCCCTTGGGGTGGTCCCCTTGCAGGGATATAACATTGGACCGTATTTAGTCCCGATTCTATTGGCCAGGGATGCATAGTGATATTGCTAAGTTATGTGCGTCATGTCCAGAGTGCCAGCTAACTATTCCGAAGGGACAAAAACCAGCCCCTTTGGTTCCTCTACCCTTGGTGTCAGTTCCCTTTGAGAGGATTGGCATAGACTTGGTAGGACCTCTAGAACCCTCTGCGAAAGGACACAGGTTTATTCTTGTAATAGTTGACTATGCAACAAGATATCCTGAGGCGTTCCCCATAAGAACAGCAACGGCGAAGCAAGTAGCCAACAAGTTGTTGGAGCTATTCTCACGGGTTGGACTTCCCCAGGTTATGTTGACAGACCAAGGTACAATTTTTTTGGCTAAACTGATGCAGGATGTCTTAAAATTACCAGAGGTGAAGTCTGTTCGGACATCGGTCTACCATCCACAGACTGACGGATTGTTGGAAAGATTTAACCGAACTCTAAAAGGGATGCTGAGGAAATTTGTAGATTCAGAGAAGAGAGCCTGGGATGAACTTCTCCCTTTTCTGCTGTTTGCAGTGCGGGAAGTTCCCCAGGCCTCCACGGGATTCTCTCCATTTGAACTGCTGTATGGCCGCCAACCCCGGGGTATCCTAGACCTACTAAAGGAGTCCTGGGAGGAACAGCGGCCCCCTTCTAAGAATACCCTGCAATATGTATTGGACCTTAGGAAGCGCCTAGATGTGGTCGGGCATTTTGCTAGGGAGAATCTTAGATCAGCCCAGGATAGTCAGGAGAGACATTACAATCAAAATACTCGTATGAGAGTGTATCACCCAGGAGATCAGGTGATGTTGTTGTTACCCAGTTGTGAGAGCAAACTCCTAGCCAAATGGCAGGGCCCATTCGAAGTACTCCGCCGCACGGCGATGTGGATTACGAGATCGCTCAACTAGGGTCCAGGAAGGGTAAACAAATTTACCATGTGAACTTGCTGAAACCCTGGAAGATGCAGCGGTCTCTTTTCATCCACCCGGTGGAGGAGGAAACGGATTTGGGTCTTCAGCCCCCACGGGAGAACATCGTGGGTGATGATAAAATCCCAATGGGTAGACAGTTGTCCTCTGAACAAAAAGGGGACTTGTTAGAAATAATTACACAATTCCATGATGTTTTTCTGATTTGCCAGGGCAAACTAATTTAATTTCACATGTGATCGAGACTGCACCAGGGGTAAAGTACGTTCCCGTCCTTATAGGTTGCTTGAAAGTCGTAGGGCCCTGGTGTGATGGATCAGGGGACTTGCGCTTCCCAATGTGTCCCCGTCACCCCTGTTTCAACTGCCGTCACTCCCCTCTCTTCATTGCCTCCTCGCTCTTCCCCTTCCCTTCCCCGCAGCCATTCCTCTGTGGCTCATCCTGACGCACCTTCAGACCACACTGCGTCCTCCGCAAGGTGCGCACGCATCCTCAACCACTCGCTCCCCTCCGTGGCACCCGCGGCTCTCTGCGTGCCTCTGTCCCTCCAGCCTCCACATTACCTTGTTCCTCTGTTCTCCATCCCTCCAGCCTTCCCTGCTGAGCGCCCCAGCAGCACGGCGTCCCTCGCACTCCCTGGCGCGCACGGTGCACGCGCATCAGACCCTTACAGATGGTGCGCGCACATGCTCAGGATATCTGCCTTCTCAAGACCCTGGCTCCGCCCCCCATGGCTTACAAGCCGTATCTCTGAGTGGCTTCCCTGTCTCCTCCCCTGCTTTTTCTAACCTATCCCTGCAGCCTCTCACTCAACTCTCTGCTCCTTCTCTCTTCCCCATTGGTTCTCTCTCCTTTATAACCCCTATCTGTCCTCTAGCTCATTGCTCTGCATAGCTTTCCTGTGACCCCTGTGTGTGCAGTCTCTATGTCTAGCTCCCTTGTTTGTTTCAGCGCTGGTTCCTGTCCCTGCTTCTGTTTGGGTTCCCCTGGTTTGAACTCTGCTCTGGATACGACGACTCTGCTTTCTTCTGCCCTTGAACCTTGGCTTACGGACTTCACAACGCTGCTTTCTCCAACCCTTGAACCTTGGCTTATGGACATCACCACGCTGCTCTCTCCTATCCTTGAACTCTGGCACACGGACATTACTACCCGAACTCTGGTGCCCCGGACTTTGCAAGTATACGTTAACCCTTTCTTACCAGGCCCGGCAACGCATTACCACACTCCGGGCACGCCCTCAGTGCTGTGGGTGCATGTTATAACCTTACCCACCTCAGTACTGGGGACTGGCCAGGTCTGCGGGCATACAGGCGTTACACCTGGTAGAGAAGGAGGTACAAAAAATGTTACACTTAGGAGTGATTGAGGAATCATGCAGTGAATGGTGTAGTTCACTAGTTATGGTCCCTAAACCTGATGGGAAGGTAAGATTTTGTGTGGACCTCCGAAAGGTCAATGCGGTATCCAAGTTTGACGCATATCCGATGCCAAGGGTGGACGAGTTGATTGATCTTCTGTGCTAGGGGGGAGAATGCTAAAAAGGTTGGAGGAGATTTTAAACTAGGATGGAGGGGGGAGGGGAATGAAACAGATAATGAACTAAATGGAATAGATGAGGATACAAGGTGGTATGGAGGTAGAATGGGGGCAAGTGCAAGTTTGACAAGCAGTGAGATACCCATAGTAAATAGAGATAATACTAGAAAACTTCTAAAGACTAAACCAAGTGGGAGCAGAAAGGAAGGAGCAGATAAGATAATAGTACAGGCTGAAAAAAAACTTAAATCTATGCTTGCTAATGCAAGAAGCCTGACAGATAAAATGGGGGAGCTTGAATTAATAGCTACAAGGGAGCAGTATGATATCATAGGCATTACTGAAACATGGTGGGATGAAACTCATGTCTGGACAGTTAATTTAAAGGGGTATTCTCTTTTTCGGAAGGATCGAACAAATAGAAGGGGAGGTGGAGTATGTCTATATGTTAAACCAGATCTAAAAACTTTTATAAGGGCTGATGTCTATGAAGGGAATGATGAAAATGTAGAGACCTTGTGGATAGAAATTAGCAGTGGAGGTAAAAGTATAAAGAAAATGTTTGTGGGAATATGCTTTAAACCACCAAATATCTGTGAGATTGAGGAAGCTAAAATACATTTGCAAATGGAGAAGGCATCAAAACTGGGTCATGTTTGCATATTGGGGGATTTTAATTATCCAGACATAGACTGGGGCAATGAGATTAGCGTTACAACAAAAGGAAACAAGTTTTTGGGGGTGCTTAAAGACAATTATATACCCAAATTATTGAGGAACCAACCAGGAGAGGGGCAGTTCTGGATTTGGTCATATCAAACAATGAAGAAGTAATAACAAATATTCAAGTCCTGGAACATTTGGGTAACAGTGATCATAACATGGTCTCATTTGAAATAAATTATCAAAAAACAGATTACTTGGGTTCAACAAAGACTTTAAACTTTA
Organism: Ascaphus truei; assembly: GCF_040206685.1. Classification (NCBI taxonomy): domain Eukaryota; kingdom Metazoa; phylum Chordata; class Amphibia; order Anura; family Ascaphidae; genus Ascaphus; species Ascaphus truei. The sequence continues at coordinate 110,398,550 of NC_134487.1, read as the reverse complement.
GAAAGGCAGATTTTAATAAACTGAGGTCTAATCTAGTAGTAATACAATGGGATGATGTTTTTGCAGGGGAAAATGTAGAAGATAAATGGGCAGTCTTTAAAACATTGTTAGAAAAGCACACTTATCAGTGTATACCCTTGGATAATAAGTATAAAAGAAATAAGTCAAAACCAATGTGGCTAAATAAACAGGTAGGGGAGGAAATGGACAAGAAGAGGAAGACGTTTAGATTCTTTAAGTCAGAAGGGACGGAGACATCGTATCAGAATTATAAGGAATGTAACAAAAATTGCAAAAGGGCAATTAAATTAGCAAAAATGGATAATGAAAAAAGGATTGCAATAGAAAGTAAGGTCAAGAAAATATAGGACCCTTTCAGTGTGAGATGGGTAGGCAGATTATTGGAGATAAGGAAAAAGCAGAGTTATTAAACAAATTCTTTGCCTCTGTGTTTACCAGGGAAGAATCAAGTTCAATAGTAGCGCCACAGGAGGAAGCCACAACCTCCATATTAATGACCAATTGGTTAACCGAGGAAGAAGTTCATAAGCGACTTAAAAAAATTAAAATAAATAAGGCACCTGGCCCCGATGGCATACATCCAAGAGTTCTCAAGGAGTTAAGCTCAGTAATAGCAAAACCATTATATTTAATATTCAAGGACTCCATTTCCACAGGCTCAGTACCACAAGATTGGCGTAAAGCAGATGTGGTGCCTATATTTAAAAAGGGAGCTAGATCACACCCGGGGAATTACAGACCTGTAAGCCTGACTTCAATAGTAGGGAAACTACTTGAAGGTTTAATACGGGATAATATTCAGGAATACCTAATGGAAAACAAAATTATTAGTAAGAGTCAGCATGGATTTATGAAGGATTGATCTTGCCAAACTAACCTTATTTGTTTCTTTGAGGCGGTAAGTAGGAATTTAGACCAGGGTAATGCAGTTGATGTGGTCTACTTAGATTTTGCAAAGGCTTTTGATACGGTTTCACACAAGAGGTTGGTGTACAAAATAAAGAAAATTGGACTCAGTAATAATATATGCACCTGGATTGAAAACTGGTTAAAGGACAGACAACAGAGGGTTGTCATAAATTGAACTTTTTCAGGTTGGGCTAAAGTCATGAGTGGAGTACCTCAAGGATCGGTACTGGGACCCCTTCTTTTTAACTTGTTTATTAATGACCTTGAGGTTGGGATCGAGAGCAAAGTCTCCATCTTTGCTGATGATACTAAATTGTGTAAGGTAATAGAATCAGAGCAGGATGTAATTTCTCTTCAGAAGGACTTGAAGAGACTGGAAACGTGGGCAGGTAAATGGCAAATGAGGTTTAATACAGATAAATGTAAGGTTATGCATTTGGGATGCAAGAATAAAAAGGCGACTTACAAATTAAATGGAGATATATTGGGGGAATCCTTGATGGAGAAGGATTTAGGAGTGCTTGTAGACAGCAGGCTTAGCAATAGTGCCCAATGTCATGCAGTAGCTGCAAAGGCAAACAAGATCTTATCTTGCATCAAACGGGCAATGGATGGAAGGGAAGTAAACATAATTATGCCCCTTTACAAAGCATTAGTAAGACCACACCTTGAATATGGAGTACAATTTTGGGCACCAATCCTAAGAAAAGACATTATGGAACTAGAGAGAGTGCAGAGAAGAGCCACCAAATTAATAAAGGGGATGGACATTCTAACTTATGAGGAGAGGCTAGCTAAATTAGATTTATTTATATTAGAAAAGAGGCGTCTAAGAGGGTATATGATAACTATATATAAATATATTCAGGGACAATACAAGGAGCTTTCAAAAGAACTATTCATCCCACGGGCAGTACAAAGGACTCGGGCCATCCCTTAAGGTTGGAGGAAAGGAAATTTCACCAGCAACAAAGGAAAGGGTTCTTTACGTTCAGTAAGGGCAGTTAAAATGTGGAATTCATTACCAATAGAGACTGTGATGGCAGATACAATAGATTTGTTCAAAAAAAGGTTGGACATCTTTTTAGATGGGAAAGGTATACAGGGATATACCAAATAAGTATACATGGGAAGGATGTTGATCCAGGGAATAATCCGATTGGCAATTCTTGGAGTCAGGAAGGAATTAATTTTTCCCCTAAATGGGGTTTTTTGTTTGCCTTCCTCTGGATCAATAAGTATAGCTATAGGATAAAGTATCTGTTGTCTAAATATAGCATAGGTTGAACTTGATGGACGGAAGTCTTTTTTCAACCTCATCTACTATGTAACTATGTAACTATGTAACTATGTAACTATGATGCCCTTGGTAACGTGGAATATATATCCACGCTGGACTTAACAAAAGGATACTGGCAAATACCTTTAGAGGAAATGTCCAAGTGCAGAACAGCCTTTGCCACTCCCATGGGTTTATACCAGTTTGTGACAATGCCATTTGAACTGCATGGAGCCCCAGCCACATTTCAGAGACTCATGGATAAAGTGCTGAGACCCCATAGGGCTTATGCCGCAGCCTACCTAGATGACATTGTCATTTATAGTAAACACTGGTGGGCCCATCTAAATAGGCTGAAAGCGGTCCTCAAATCTCTAAGACAGGCAGGGCTCACAGCCAACCCTAAGAAATTTGCCTTAGGTAAGACGGAAACCAAATACTTAGGGTATGCAGTGGGAGGTGGAAAAGTAAGGCCACTAGCCGACAAGGTAGTTGCCCTGAAAGAAGCTCAGACCCCCCAAACAAAAACGCAGGTTCGCGCTCTGCTGGGTTTAGCATGGTGCTATCGGCGGTTCATCCCCAACTACTCGGAAGTTGCAGCCCCATTAACAGACCTTACAAAAAATTGTGCCCCTACACAAGTGGTATGGTCAAGGGAGTGTCAGAGAGCCTTTGAGGACATAAAAAGGTGTCTATCAGAGGTCCTGTCCTTAGAAGCCCAGACTTCAACAGGCCTTTTGTAGTGCAAACCGATGCATCAGAGGTAAGGCTAGGGGCAGTGTTGAGGGAGTGGAACACCCGATCCTTTTTCTGAGTAGGAAATTGTTCCCGAGGGAAAAAAAACTACTCAGTGATTGAGAAGGAGTGCTTCGCAGTAAAGTGGGCAATCAAGGCTTTGAGGCATTACCTGGCATTACCTACCATTTTACTCTGGTGACGGACAATGCTCCATTGAAGTGGTTAAATAGTATGAAGGACTCCAATGCTAGATTGACCAGGTGGTATATGGCCCGCCAACCCTTCTCATTTGAGATTCAGCCCAGGCCTGGAAAAGAAAATGCTAATGCTGACTTCTTTTCTAGAGAAGGGGTGGATGGTCGGGCTTCAGCCATGCGTGGCCCCAGCCACACACTAACAGGGGAGGAATGTGACAGGGTGAATGAACGTCAACAGTCATATACCTGACAAACCTATGTTTAGGCTTGCAGAGCAGCAGTGACGAGGTTAAGTTTTCAGTTGAGAAGGGCTGCTTAATTAGTCTGACCCCAGCTGCATAATCAAGGTGTTTTAAAACCCCCAGGCTGTACACACAGGCAGGATAGCTGGTCAGGAGACAGGACTGAAAAACTGAAGAGATTACTGCTATAAGGTCTGTTTTTCAAAGTACATGTGTGATGAACTGTCTGTGCCCTGCATGCTGAAGAGAAGCTGCCTTGGTTTCTATGCTAAAGAGAAGCTATTTTGTTTTTGGTATGCTGAAGAGAAGCTATTTTGTTTTGTGTGCTGTATGTTTTTAAGGCTCAATAAAGAAGCCTTATCAAGAGAACCCATGTTCTTTTACGGTTTGAACAATTTATCCACAGTGCATACTGCTAAATATTACAGCTACTCAAACTACGGACTCCATTTTCATTCTCCCATCAAGGTTTTTCCACCCTACTACTCTGCAGCATCGATATTGAACTTTTGTTCTACAATTTTTATGCATACAAGTGGCAGGACTTCTTTGGAGGTCTGAGGCAACAGTAGAATATTCACCATTATCATCTCGTGATTTCAATGTTCTAAAGTATGTTTTTGTTTAGCTACTGTAAGTGACACTGATATGGACATATTTATAATGTTGAATATGATATAAATTGATTGCCCTACAGAATTGCTCAAGTCTAAATATAAGGAAGAGAAGGAATACAAAATCCCGATACAATAAAAATGAAAATATAAAGGATGTTTGTTGTAAGAAATGTAGAATGGGAAAAAAAGATAAAATACGAACAGAAACAATATTACAAGGAACAAATGTGCCCTTTATTGGCCCTTAATGGAAACAAATCCTTGTTTGCATCTGCAATTGAGTTTGTTTTTGATAGACTATTAAGTAGAGTACTTGCCAAGCTCTAAATTCTTCTTGGGACATATAATGTGCGTGTCTTGACTCTTTCCTTTTGGCAGGCATGTCTTTTTTTTAACAAGACAGACCTGCTGGACTTTGAATTAATTTGATTTTGTTTTGTGCTAAAACAGATAGAAGAGGAATAAGAAATATAAATGATGAACTGAGGCATAGTTTGCTATAAAGAAAGAACCTAATCCTGTTGCCGAAAGTGCAAAATTGAAGCAAAATACTTTGATACATAGGGACAGGAATTGGAGACAGATTGCTTTGATACATAGACTAAACTGTGGTTTATTTTACGAATGGAAAACTCTAACGCTAAGATTTTTTTAAATTTTAGGACAATAAAGTGGGCCGCTTATAAAGCAAATGACGTGAAGCAAATACATTGATACATTGGACAAACAGACCCATGATGACAATTATTGCATTTGTACCAGTTGTGCCTGAATATACCACACCCATAAGCTTTTAACACAAGGAAGACTGTGTGTATATATATATATATATATATATATATATATATATATATATATATATATATATATAGACATACGTTACCGTTCCAAGGTCTGGTAAAGCAAGAGACAGCACTCAATTGTAGAAAACTTCACAAAGTGTATTTGTGAAAATAGTGGTACATCAAGAAACAAAACGTTTCGGTCCTCCAAAATGGGACCTCCTATTTTGGAGGACCGAAACGTTGTGTTTCTTGATGTACCACTATTTTCACCAATACACTTTGTGAAGTTTTCTACAATTGAGTGCTGTCTCTTGCTTTACCAGACCTTGGAACCGTAACGTATGTCTATATTATCCATATGGGGCAAGCACCTACAGCCTATCAGCACCTAAGGAGTGCTACTGTTCTATTTGACTATATATATATATATATATATATATATATGTATATATATATATACAGCTCAACCCCGTTATAGTGTTATCCACTATAACGCGGATCCGCTGGGCTCAGGGAGAGCCCCTCCTCTCCCTGCCTGTATCTCTGCTGCTGTGGGGGAGGATTGAAGGGAGCTGATCCCTGGACGGGAACTCAGAAACAGCTGACATCCCGTGAGCTCTCCTCCCCCTCGCAGCTTCTCTGCACAGATCAACTGCTGAAGATGCTGGGTAAGGGTAAGTGCTGCTGGGATGGGGGGTGGGGTCGGGGGCCTGTCACTGCGACGCTGGGCTCTGGGAGAGTTATCTCAGCTCTCCCCCTAATGCAGCGTGGAGTCCCTGGTCACGGCGGCCATATTGTTTTTTTAATTAGCACGACCCCAGTTATAACGTGGTCTGAACGGGTGGTCCCCGAGGACCACGTTATTATGGGGTTCAGCTGTGTATGTATATATATATATATATATATAGTGAAACATACATGATGCGAAAGTCTGCCTTTATAGTTGAAAAAATGTTGGCTGTATCTGTACTAGTCTTCAGTAGAAATGTAAAAAAACTAAATATAAAATATAAAAAACACATTGGAATTGAAATATATATTAAACTTCTTTTTCACCAAATTGTGGTTTCAACTATGATACTGGTGTCATGATTTAGTAAGGTAATACACAATATGTTCTCTGCGCCTCTTCTATAAGACTGTACCACATCCTTAAACATATATATATAAATATATACATATAGCCATGCATAATAATGGTAATATACTTTCCTCTCTGTTGGCAGTAAGTCCTGGTAAATACAGGTATGCCAGCAGTAGTTAAAGAGGTTTTCCCTCACACCATGGTGAGGTGCCCTATGTATGGAGGGGAGTGGCTGTATGCTCTGAGTCCCTGGATAGTGACATCAGGGATGCGCCTGCCTCCTGAAGTATATAAGGCACAACACAGTTAGTTATAGTGTGTTCTAGCAGCTGTGGAAAGCTGTTGGGAAGTTGTATTTTCCTGCATAAGGGATTGTGGGAACACTTTGTGACCCTAGTGAGGTAACTAGCGGTCCAGGTTGACCAATCGGCCTGTCAAGCCACTCTGTGTCCAGGGACCTGGCACAGAGAGGATCTCCCTAGGAGAAGACGGAATCCCACTTCAATTTAGGAGGGCGTACCTGGCGAAGGGACAGCACGGAGAGATGTGCGGCTAGAGCCGGCAGCTGCATGGGGCAGTCTGCTACATCACCGTCTACAATAAAGATGACCTTGTTAACGATACCCCCACTGTGTGAGTGTGAAATTACTCATCAGTGGATGGCACCACCAAGAAGGAGTTCCTCACCAGGACCATCTTCCTGCGGAAGCACAGATCCTGATGAGGTGGAGGCGCTGCACATGATGTAAGTTGAACTCGCACCCACTACCTCAGCTACCTGTCCTGCTGGAAATCCCCTACTAACATCAAGCGGGAGACTCAGGAGTTCTGTTGCCTACAGGTGCACCACCAAACACAAACACATAATGGGGGTTGGTTGTTAGAGTACCCGGGCCAATGTGAGATTGGGGGGGGGGAAAACCCATTACAATTGGAGGCGCTGCTGAGATATAGATATATTTAACAGGACAGGCTTTTGCTAGGCACACGCTAGGAAACAGGGAAAGTGTATGCTGCCACTTTGTGCTGCGTTGGGATGGAACCGCAGGGATACCCTGGGAACCTGAGAGGAGTTAGTGGGTCTGGAGAGGGAATATATAGCTGTCCGAGTCACCTTGAGGTCGCACTAGGGGTAGGATGCCTGAAGGGATAGCCTGTTAACTAGGTCAGGACTCCTGGAGAGGGTCTGCACTAGGCTGACCGAGAGAGGTAGACGCCCAAGTACTGCATGGAAGCCCCAGAGTACTCTAGCCATTCCAGATAACTAACCGAAGGGAGCACAGACTGGGAGGAAGGAGATACAGTAGACACTGAGAGAGTAAGCCTAGCCTGAGGTAGTGCCAACACGAGTTAGACCTATGTTAGGTACACAAGGTGGTGCACAAGGCATGTTTATTGTACGGATGTGGTAGCTGCCCCGCAGAGCGGAACTCCATGTACAATAATCCAGTATACAGTGAGCAAGAAACGACCGTCAGAATGGAGGATCTGCAAAGCGCAGAAGGTCCAGGATGCCGGGATGAGGAAGGAGAACAAGCTACAGGAGAGACTCTTGTGTGTTTGTTATGGAATGGCGTGAAAGCCGTGGCTGCGCCGTGTTTGTCATGCCTATGTTCTCGGGAAGATACCCCCGAGAATAGTGAGGATGACAGCCTTGCGAGATGGGAGGAACGAAATGGACTTTGTTACACACCAATAAACAAACAGCCAGACGCTACCTCACATATAAAGAAGGACAGTACTTACCAAAATGGCGGTTCCCGCGTTACCGAGACACCGCATGGGCCAGCTGCAGAAAGTCTTGCAACCTTGCATTTTGCTAATTGTTGGCCAGGATTGGCGGCAACGAGAAAACTCCACCCAGTTGGGGAGTTTGGCGCGAAAGCTGGAGCCGCGCCCTCATGGACTATGACTCACTCAGCCCCTGTGCTGGGTCAGCCTACAAAGCGGCGAGACATCCCCCTAGTTTCAACCAGGGGGAGTGGTCTGCAGTTCCACCGGATGCCGATGGAGGAAGTGGGGGGAAGGATTGTTCAACCATCCCCTGCACTTCAGTTGCGAAGAGCCATTGATCAATACAGACCGCTAGGACGAGTGTTTCTGTTGGTGACCATGGCTGAGCAAGTGGAGAAAGTGGAAGAGAGTCCCTTGATATCGACCCACCCCTACTCGGCTCCAGGAGGCTTCCTGATTATCCGCGTAGAGGGTGTGGAGACAGTGGTCTGTCTCTGCCTGCAGTGCAAACTGCCTGGCGGAGCCGTGGGCAGAGAGGCTCGATGCCCTCATTGTGGACTGCAATATATGTGGCCTATGACAACTTTTGTGCCGATACAAGCCGTGGGGATGAAAGATCCTACCCCGATGTTGGCAGCGGAGCTTCCGGGTGCACTATGGAATGCGAGTGCAGGTCCCGCTGAGCCAGAATCAAGCCGGGTTCTCAAGGCCAAGAAAACCAGACATCGGAGAGGTGACCGGAAAGGAGCCCATCGACTGTCCCCTACTGGAATACCCCGCCCGAACTGTAAATTAGAGTCCTCGGACGAGGAGTGTGCCAGGCTGGCAGAGGCACAGGACTTGCTGGCGGAGTACCATACTAGTGGTATCCCGTGGCGAGATGCTATCCCTCGTGGTGTGGAGACACGGAGTCGAGTGTCTCCAGTGTCGCGACAACCCGATCGCCGGAGTCCCCCTGCCGTGGTGACTAGCGGGTCGGAAGGAGGTCGATCCACCCCGACGCTGCGGAGCAGTAGGTTAACTCCGTGCTCACCGCAGATCCCGGGGGTGGAGGTGAACGAAGAGCGGATCCAGGGTCAGGCTGGACCGCGCAGCAGAAGGGCGTTGCCGGATATCCTCGTGGAGGAAGAGATCTCGATTGGGGATCCAACCCAAGATGGCGTCGCAGCACGTGTGTGTCCAGAGGCAGTTCCGGACGACCTGAGCGGTGTGGAGTGGGAGGCGATTGCGCCTCTACGGTCGAGCAGTGGGAGTCGATCCCCTACGGACAGACGGCGTGAGCGCTCGAACCGGAGAGCGAGAGGCTCAGCTGCCGAAGGAAAGAACGGACGGTGTGGTGGGAGTGAGGCAGGTATTGCTGAGGAGCAGGCCGTAACCCTGCCACTACCTACCATCCGGCCCCGTCCCCCAACCCCGTCCATCCCCAAAGTTAGCCCCAAGGCCCTAGTTCAACCCCCTGTCACCTGTTCCTTTTGGTCTACCTCTAGCCTGGGTATGTCAAGGGATTCCCGGGGTCCTACCGAAGAACGGACTGGAAGCCTGGACTGGGGAAATTCGGATGATGGGTCTGAGGGTGGAGGGAGGATTTCCCGACGAGGGTCGGTACCCAGTGATAGCACAAGCCTGCTGAGTATCACAGGTGGACACTGGTCACAGCGTAAGGAAAGGGTTGCGCCATCTGAGGGTACTTCAGGGGTATCATCGCGCGGGCCTGAGGAGGAAGAGCCACTAGAATCCAACTCAGAGGAGCTCCGGGAAACTAGGTGGTGGGCATCATTATATGAGGGTTATGTCGCCTGGATAGACCGCACCCGTTTCATTCTAGAAAGGGATGGGGTGGTTGACCATTGGTGGGCTCCCGGGGATTTTGACGATGAGGCCTATCTCAAGGAGCTGCGAGTAAGGTGGGACCGAATACAAGTAGGTCTTATTACCCCAAAGGGATCTGAAGGGTTAGATGACCCGGTAGAGTCAGATGAGCCCCTGTCATGGGTGTTACCAGGAAAGGCTGGGCAAACTAAATTAACCAGGACCTGCCGAGCTGAACGGGCTATTGCAGCCAAATATAAAAGGTCTCATGGGCTTGAATACCCATATGTCCCCGAACCTCTGATGAGGGAAATAGAGGACAATCGAGAGAGGTGGCTTCGCAATGATATAGAATACTATATCGTTAATAAGGGAGGAGCCATTAAGGGAGTTCAGGCTGAGAAGAGGGTCTCCCAACTGATGCGGGTCTGGAAAATCGGGCGCAGCATCTATATGCACAAGGTGGTGTATTGCAATGAGCGAGGCTTGCCTCGTGAGTTTTGCGTAACAGTCACCGATGCAGCGGGGCGGGAGGTGAAGAAACCAGACCCTCGACACTACTATTAGGTCCCGTCAAAGCGTGGTCTGCCTTTTCTTTGATGCTCTCTGCTGGTCAGTGAGCGTATGTTCTGTCATTATTATGTGAAGGTGATAATGTTTAAACGCTTAATTTGTGTGTTCTTTTTCAGTGTTTCCTGGAGCAAGGTACACCAAATTTAGGCCCCAGCTGGGACGGTGGGGATTCACCAGGGGGAGTATATAGCCATGCATAATAATGGTATATTATTTTCCTCTCTGTTTGCAGTAAGTCCTGGTAAATACAGGTATGCCAGCATTAGTTATGGAGGTTTTCCCTCACACCATGGTGAGGTGCCCTATGTATGGAGGGGAGTGGCTGTATGCTCTGAGTCCCTGGATAGTGACATCAGGGATGCACCTGCCTCCTGAAGTATATAAGGCACAACACAGTTAGTTATAGTGTGTTCTAGCAGCTGTGGAAAGCTGTTGGGAAGTTGTATTTTCCTGCATAAAGGATTGTAGGAACACTTTGTGACCCTAGTGAAGTAACTAGCGATCCAGGTTGACCAATCGGCCTGTCAAGCCACTCTGTGTCCAGGGACCTGGCACAGAGAGGATCTCCCTAGGAGAAGAGGGAATCCCACTTCAATTTAGGAGGGCGTACCTGGCGAAGGGACAGCACGGAGAGATGTGCGGCTAGAGCCGGCAGCTGCATGGGGCAGTCTGCTACATCACCGCCTACAATAAAGATGACCTTGTTAACGATACCCCCACTGTGTGAGTGTGAAATTACTCATCAGTGGATGGCACCACCAAGAAGGAGTTCCTCACCAGGACCATCTCCCTGCGGAAGCACAGATCCTGATGAGGTGGAGGCGCTGCACATGATGTAAGTTGAACTCGCACCCACTACCTCAGCTACCTGTCCTGCTGGAAATCCCCTACTAACATCAAGCGGGAGACTCAGGAGTTCTGTTGCCTACAGGTGCACCACCAAACACAAACACGTAATGGGGGTGGTTGTTAGAGTACCCGGGCCAATGTGAGATTGGGGGGGGGGGAAACCCGTTACATACAAAACACAGAATAGATGCCGCAGTCAAATCAGCTCAAAAAAGTCAAATAATTCACAAAACCAGACATCAGGGTGAATAATACCCTCTGGCGGTGCTGCCGACCCAAAGGCAATGAGAACACAAAAAAAGAAAAACGAAGGGTCAAAAGGAAGGATTTGAAGCAAAAGGTGACAGTGTACTCATTTGCATGTCATTTCCCAGAATCCCTTGCTGCAGTGGAAGCAGTGTATGTTAGACGATAATGGTGAAAAGCAGGAAGCAGGGTTGCAGACCTGTCTAAGAGATATGACAGTGCTCACTAGTGATATTTTCATTGGATATATATATATATATATATATATATATACACATATATATATACATACTGCTGCGGCACATCTGATTCTAACACATCGCCGTTTTTTCCCTGGCTTTTTCCTGGAATGTGACGCACTTCACCTGGATCATGCCGCATTCATTTTGCGTTCTCAGCCACGGGTCATGCGCGGTTGACGCGCGGTTGACGCGCGGTTGATGCGTTTATTGAGAATGGTTCGGATTTAATAGGTTGCAATTCTTCGCGTGTCCGCCAGATGGCAGATATTCATGAATTGTAATGCGCATACGCTTCAGTAATGTGTCGACTTGCAGGTGTTTCGTTTAAAAAAGATACCACAGTGTGCTATTGTAACTTGGCCTTGAGACTGAAGGAAGAGGTTGCAAAAATATATTAATTTAGGCTGTTCATATTAAAGAAAGACAAAGACCAGTTTCGGTTACAGTATTCTCCAGAGACCCGCCGCCCGCCATGAGTGTTTAAGTGCAGCCCGTTTTCCAAAAACCCAACAGAAGTTACGCATATTTGATATGGGCCACGATTAATGCAACAGATGATAAGATGGCAACAGTTGTTCAAATTTATCAGTATTTTATCGAAAACTATGACTTTTACAAATTTTCGCCAGCTCCTCATACGTGGAAGCGTGCAATAAGGAAAAGGTTATGTAGCGATCCCTGACGAAGCCTGCTGTCCTATTGGGCGAAACGCGTAGAGTGGGCCCGCCCAGGAAGTGTAAGGATTCGTCCTGCTAGCTGTCAATCATGGGCAGCACCGGAAGTGATGCGATGGAGCTCAGTGTGTACACCGGAAGTGACGTATCGCATCGGGGAGAGTGCTGGAGGGGACCCCAAAAACTGCGGTGGAGAGGAGAGCACAGAGAGCCCACAAGAAAGATATCACGAAGTGACGGCGGTGCGGTGAGCTGCGGCCGAATCCCTATAACTCCTGAATCACTTGTTAAAGCTGCAGTTCAGTTTTTTTTTTTTTTTTTTTTTAATTTATTTTTTTACTTTAATAGTTTCATGTGTGCAATCTCTAATTACCTAAAGAACTGTATAGCTGCAGCTCAATTCGTTCTCTATGTATTGATAGGCGAAATTTGGTGACATAATTAGTGAAGGGATCTGTTTTTCTTCTGCTTCTGTCTCTCAGTGGAAGCTCATGAATATTCATGAGCACTCCTGCACTGACATGTGCTAGAGGGAGGGCAGGGCTGACAAAGGGGTGTGCCAGGGCTTGTGACAGGACATGAAGGGGCAGTGCCTTAGCAAACGGCTGTTAAAATAGAATACAAGAAAATTGGTCTTTCAAAGTTGTTTTTTTTAAAACAGAAAATGCTAAAGGTATTTTTTCTTACTACAGAACTGATTTATTAAAAAAAAACACACATGCAGGATATTGACTGAACTGCAGTTTTAACTGATAAATGTTAATATTAATTTTTAATATTGTAAGTGCGCATTTTTAGCATTATCATAAAGTTTTCCCTTTTTACCATTAATCTGCACCATGGAGATTTCTTTCTATTTTCCATGTTCTCATCCATCTGATTTCTGACTGTGAGGTGTATCCTGTCTACATTTAGAAGACTCCACAGATTCCACAGATCCTGTATTTGCCCATACCCTACTACTATCTTGTGAGTAGGCTGCACACGAGAGCCAAGTTTTTCACATGTTGCCATACTGAACTTTATTGTCTGCACTTAGTTTGTGTTTTTTTCTGTTGTTTTTTCCTCCATGCTCCCCCTGGGTTGTGAGAATATATATCGATCATCTGGGACCAGTGAAGACAGTCCCTTCCAGAGGGTTTGAGCAGGGGTTACAACTTTTTTATACACCTGTTTTGTTGCACAATTTTAGTTACTTTAAGTTACATACAGTATTATATGTTTAATATCTTTTCACTTAATTATTAGTGATCACTAGTATTGTTTTAGCGCCTGTTTCAACACTATCACCTTGTCACCTAAGCAATTTCCAGCCTCATCAGCTGACTACAGGTGGACTAGTCCCGCTGCAAACTATCGACGTGGATGATCAAGAACACTGGACTGGCAGTGGACCGGCGCCGGCACCAGCTGAATGGGAAATTCTATGGTGAGTATTGTTGCCGTATTATTTTCTGTGTTTATTTTATTTTGACAATACAGTATCAATATCGGTGCGATTTAAAAGTCAAGCGATTCTCCTGTAAGCAATATCATTGGCTGAGCGGCTTCTACAGTACTGTGCTGCAGATACTGAACAATTGGTGGAACGCTAGGCGCATGCGCATTGGAACCTTCTTGAAACGCATATGCGTGTCATTACATCAACGGTAGGCGCATGCGCATGTGAACAGGAGACGCCCCCCGAGAAAATTATTGGTGGGACTGGCTGGGAACTTCTTTAGACCATTACAGTAAAACTTTTCTTTTTGTTTTTCCTCAGAAAAGAAAGCGGCTAATGGAGGGATTTCGGTGGATAATATTACTTTGTGTAACAATGCCTGCACATTGCTGAATCGGATTTAAAAAGCCACGTACTGGAGTCTACAGTTTAGTGGCCGTTGTTATTGATTAGGATACAATACTGTACCTGGAACAGTATGCTGATGTTTTCCGGCCGTAGAGTATACAATACTTTTTTATAAACAGTATACTGTGTAATAAACCCGAAAAAATAAAAACTATGCATTTATTGTACATGTATTACAGTACTGTACATACTTTACAGTATGTGTCTTCTATACAGTGCCAGTACATACAGTACAGTACTGTATGTGTCTTCTATTTTTTTTAATACTCTTGTACTGAGCATGCCTACAGTATACAGTACAGTGTGCCTGGACAGTAGTGTACATTCTAGAAACACTGTATTTTGTTACAGTAGCAAAGGCGCCAATGGAACAATGTAAAATAAATCAACATGTTCTTTTATTGGTGGAGTAAGTACAAAAACATTTATTTACAAATACAGTACAATGTAGAAACATTTTAAGTGCACAGCAATTCAAAACATCAACAGGTGTATGGTTTACTGCTACAGTTATGAAAACATTTATGTATAGAAAATAAAAACATTTACAGTCAGTCAGTATGGTTTACAGTCACATGTTTTAAAAACAAATTCTTTATTCATAAAATATACAAAATGCAACATCTCCTTTATTAAAGTCAAAACATATACAGTGGGATGGTGTGCAAAACAGTCTGCACCAGTACAGTCCTCGAGGGCAGCAGACAGGCCCGGTTTTCAGGACAACCTTGAAAACCGCGCCTGTTTGCGGCCCTCAGGGACTGGAATTGTGCAGGTCCTGTGTGTGTGTGTACAGCAAGTTAAAGCAGTAAGTTAAATACAGTACAGCAGGTCAAAACATCTCCTTTATTTAAGTTCAGCAGGTCAAAACATGTACAGCACAGTTCAGCACAACAGTATGGTCTTACAGTTCCCGTGATTAAGCCATAAAGTCCACCACATTGTCCATCCATGGCCAATTCCTTGCATGGCGCAAAACGCCATTAATGCAGTCTCGAACGCCTTTCATTACAGGATCTGTAATTGGATATAAGCACCGCATTTCATCCAGAATGTTCTTTCTTAAATTGTCAGGAAGCGCATTTTTTACGCGATTTACGTCGTAGTTCACTCTGAAGGCCCAGTCGCTGTACAACAAGTAGGGAACATGGTGCTTAAAAAGTTACAAGGCATACTTGTGGGGTGCACCAGCACTCATCACCCTATACCTATCACCCTACCTATCACCCTGAGCGTCGGTGGCAGATCGCACAGGGTGATGTCGGGCACCGTATCGATGCGAGCAAATGTAGGTCTTCTGCGAGCGGGTGTGCTTGAGGCGATGGACGATGGTAGGTTGTCTGGGAGGAAGCTTTCCTCCGGTCTTGGTCGCCGTGTTGAATCCTGGCATGGTCTTGACGGGGTTGTCATGTCCTCCTCAACGGCATACATGTAAACTACATCTTCTGGTTGAGGGGGTGCGCTTGATGATGGAAGGGGGTCGATGCTCCCTTTCATCACATTCATGTCACCCCCCCCCAGGACGATGGGTGGAGAAGACGGGCTGAAGATTTCCGGGAAAGCTGCGGCAGAGTCGTCGAAGCGTATGTGAGGAAGTGGTCTGAGGGTTCGATGGGTTGCCTGCCAATAGTTTTGCGTCGATAGTACATCACTGTATATCTTCTTGACATAATAAGGCTGACGTCTATGAAAACCCTTAGCCTTTGGGGTCAGCAGAAGATTTTCTTTATTGGCCTTAGCCTGTCGCTTTTGCCTTGGTGTGGAAACGGCAACCGCCTTTCACTTTTTCTGCATTACAGGCACGGCAGAGGCGAGAGGGTTCCTGCGTCCGTAGAATCGGGGTTGCTCCATGGAAGCAGGTGGCACAATGCAGTATCTGGACAAGGGCAAGTTCAGATAAAGATCATCGAGTGGTGGGCTATGCAAAGTGTGTAACCTTTTATGCATGGCAGCGAGGTACAGGTGTTGAAAGTGGGCGTACTCTAATGTGAGTCATTACCGTATAAATACACCATCCATTTTGTGGATTCACTGCACATTGAATACACACCAACTAAACATCGAATATACATTCTTGTGTTTGTATTTCTTTCTACTCACAGCAATGGTTGTTAAAAAGATTTCTAAGGATCTCAGCATGCGAATTAAGGAGATGTACACGAGCGGACACCGAATTGCTGCTATCCAACGCTGGTTAGCTTCTTCTGGCCTCGTTGTAACCACCGTGAGCTATCATGCACATGGAAAAAACAGAGAACGCAAAAGGGCACCAAGGGTAACTAACGCGTAAGTATATTTATAACACTTTAAAAAAAAATCAGATCCAAAAATGTACTGTACATCTACAGTACTGTATCTAATATTTTGTATATTCATATTTATATTACAACAGTATATATATTTTGTATATTTATATTACAACTATATATATATATTGTATATTTATATTTATATTACAACAGTATATATATTTTGTATATTTATATTTATATTACAACAGTATATATATTTTGTATATTTATATTTATATTACAACAGTATATATATTTTGTATATTTATATTTATATTACAACAGTATATATATTTTGTATATTTATATTTATATTACAACAGGATATATATTTTGTATATTCATATTTATATTACAACAGTATACTGTATATATTTTGATTATTTATATTTATATTACAACAGTATATATATTTTGTATATTTATATTAAAACAGTATATATATTTTGTATATTTATATTACAACAGTTTTATATTGCTGCATATTAATAGAACAATATATTGTATCCTGTTGATCTACTGTCTCTAATATTTTTACTTACCGGAATGTTTTTCTTTACATTGTAGGGAGACAACTCTTCTGGTGGACAAAATAAGTGAGGAGAATGATGAGAGGAGTGCATTAAGGGTCAAATACACTCTGCAGGCAAATCACAATCTCACTGTATCCGAGACCAGCATAAAGAAGATGAGACGCAGCATTGGATGGAAATATGGACGTGTGAGGTTAGTACTGGACAGTACAGGAGGTAAAAGTGTTGTTTAGGAGACTGTATTGTACCGCTAAAATTATTTATTCCTTGTCATTACAGAGCGTACCCCATGATAAGGGACGCAAACAAAATCAAAAGAGTGGTCTAAGCCCAGGCATGGATGGACAGTGGGGAAACTTTCCAGGACTGCATCTTCACTGACGAATCTACTGTGTCGCTGGAGAGATTTGCAAGCTTTGCGTTCCACAAAAAAGGCCGCATATCTTTGAAGCCGCGGCCAAAACACCCCATGAAGCTGCATGTGTGGGGTGCCATCTCTAGGCGTGGACCAGGATGCATTGTCATCTTTGAAGGTAAAATATATGAAATATAATGTAGCCTTATGCACTGTACTTTACTAGTGTGACACCCTCTACAATTCAATTTGTCGTTTTGTTCTCCAATGCAACTACAACACACATCACTGCGAAATGCTCAAAGAACTAGATTGGTCATCACTAGAGTCTAGGCGCAAAGTTCACCTTTCCTGTCTCACCCTCAAATACTTTCTGGGCAAGCTACCCAGCTACCTGAACAAGCTCCTCACCCCTACCACATGCAGTACCTATCACCTGAGATCAGACTCCAAAAGACTATTCATGGTCCCAAGACTCAACAAAGTATCCGGACGTTCCTCCTTCTCCTTCCGTGCACCCCAAAACTGGAAAAACCTACCAGAGACTCTCATATCCACCACCAGCTTAAGTTCTTTCAAATCTAAGGCTGTCTCACACTTTAATCTGGTCTGTAACTGTTTCATACGCTCATAATATATATTTTCTTTAACTGTGCATGCAATGTCTTGTATATAATGTATACCTTGTTCATTTATGTAACTGTATTTGTAACCATGTATTATTTTGTTTTACTCTGTGCCCAGGACATACTTGAAAACGAGAGGTAACTCTCAATGTATTACTTCCTGGTAAAATATTTTATAAATAAATAAATAAATAAATAGTGTAGCCTTACTGTAGGCACTGTACTGTACTATTGTGCAGTTTTTTGAGCACTTTTCTATTCTTGCTATAGGAATCATGAATAAAGCTTTCTTCCAAGACAACATTGTCCCTGAGACATCACACACGAGTTCCCCAATGGTCACCGCTTCTACCAGGACAACGATCCGAAGCACACCGCGTCAACAGCGCAAATCCTTGAGCGCGGTATCAACTGGGTGAAGACGCCGTGGAGTAAGTGCAGTAGACTGTGTCTCATTTTTTCCCCCACTGTTTTTACTGTGTACTGTATCTCTTAAACTAATTGTCCTTTTTTTCCAATGACAGATCGCCAGACTTCAATCCGATCGAAATGGTCTGGCATCAGCTGAAGGACCATATCTAGAAAGTGGCGAAAGCCTCCAAAAAGGACGAGTTGTTGAAAGGCATAATGAGTTTTTGGAATGATGTACTCACCGTGGAACGCTGCAATAAATATATAGACCATATTCCCACTGTGTTGCCCATTGTGATCGCGTGTAATGGGCAAGCATCAGGAAAGTAGTACAGTGCTGTAGTTTTGTAAGTACAGGTAAGTATGGCACAGATTTTTTCTTTCCCAATAGTCAGAGTATACAGTAGTTACAGTTTTTTGAAGTGAAACTTCTTTAGTGGCACCTATTCTGATGGGGTAAAACGGGAGAGTTGGAGGCGAAATGTGAAACGGAAGTGACGTCATGGCTCCCCTCCCCCCCGCGTCTACTGTGACATGCGGCGGCAGCGATAGCCACCGTGCCACTCCTAACAGCCGCCGCTCCCCCCCACAATACCGCTGTGACATGCAGCCCACACACCCGCTGTGACATGCTCTTAATGGCCACCGTTACCCCCCACACGTCCGCTGCCATGGGTATAGCAAGATGGCTGTCGCAGAGCTTCCGGTGCTGCGGGTGTAGTAAGATGGCAGAAGCCCCGCAAGTACTCCGGCTGTGAGAGGAGGAGCCGCTGCTCAGCCTCTCTCCTCCCTCTTCTCTACCTCCGCTTCCCTGACTAACAGGCACCGCTCTCCCCACACGGTTGGTCGCCGCGCCGCTCATAGCGGCCACCGTTCCCCGCTGCCATGCCGCGCATACGCAGTTGTGATGGCGCCGCTGACAGATGCCACACATGCGCAGAAGCGGCTGGCACCATTCCCCCCACACGTCCTCTGCCATGCCGCACATGCGCTGTTCCCCACGCCCGCTGACATGCCGTGCATGCGGTAGTCATAGCGATGCTCACGGACGCCACATGCCTGCCTCCTGCTTGTAGCTCATCTCCGGGCCGGTTACCGACCCATTGCCCAGCGGGATGTCTGTCTGACATGGAGACCCGCGCCCTGCTGGATATCTGGGGGGAGGCGGACATGCAGGGATCCTGCCCGACCCGAGTCCCGGGATCCTGCTTCTCCCCCTGGACCCCCGTGCAGGGGAGGTGAGCAGGCGGAGGAGACCTAGGAGCTGAGAGAGGCCAAGGAGGAAGACGAGGAGCCTTCCCACACTGGGGAAGTGGGGGGGCCCGAGTCATCCCAGGACAATTTTACAGGAGGACTACAGGGAGGGCTCTTCCTGCTACACCGAGCACCCGATCAAGGTGGAGGAGGGGCCTAGCGTTGCCATCCGTCATTCATATATACTCGTACTCACCTCCTGTGTCACACACACGCGGACTCAGACACACACTGTCACGTGCACACTCACAGTCACGCGCACACTCACAGTCATGCGCACACTCAGTCACGTGCGCACTCACAGTCATGCATGCACTCACAGTCACATGCGCACTCACAGTCATGCGTGCACTCACAGTCATGCATGCACTCACAGTCACGTGCGCACTCAGTCACGTGCGCACTCAGTCACTCGCACACTCACAGTCACGCGCACTAAGTCATGTGCACACTCACAGTCATGTGCACACACTCAGTCATGCGCACACACTCATAGTCACGCGCACACACCAGTCACGTGCACACTCTCACCAGTCATGCGCACACACTCACCAGTCACGTGCACACTCAGTCGCATGCACACTCAGTCACGTGCACACGCACAGTCACAGTCACACGCACAGTCACACGCACACGCACAGTCACACGCACACTCACACGCACGCTCAGTCACACGCACGCTCAGTCTCACGCACGCTCAGTCACACGCACGCTCAGTCACAGTCACATGCACGCTCACATGCACACGCACACTCTCAGTCACACTCTCAGTCACACGCACACTCTGAGTCACACGCACACTCTCAGTCACACGCACACTCTCAGTCACACGCACACTCGAGGAATTCATACTTAGTGCAAATAGCTAATATAGGGGATGTGTGCCGAGCACGCGCATTCTAAGTCAAATTTATTTGCATTTTGTCAATGAAATTGTATTTTGATTTTTAATGAAAACATCACCGACACAAATACAATTTCTGTGACAAAAGTCAAAGAAGTTTCACTTACTATGCGTGTGCACAGCACACAAAGCTTTTTTTCTTTACAGAGAGAGCAGCACCAGCCATCAGGTTACAGTACATAGTATTTAACAGTAGTCAGAGTATACAGTAGTTCCAGTATACAGTAGACTAGTTTGACAGTACTAGAGTAACTGCCTACTAACTGCTCAATTTTTTTTTCAGAGAAAGCAGCACCAGCCATGTACAGTAGTACTAGACATCACACAATGCCATAATACAGTACGCACATAACTGCACTAATTTTTTGTTTTCTTGTCGTTTCAGGAAAAAGGGTGTCCTGGGGGGAGGTGGCGGTTGTGTCCAGTCTAATCTGCTTGTACAGTCAAATGTACAGTATATAAACAGCAGTAATGATGTACACAAAACCTATCCTCTCTCAATGAACTACTGTACTGTACACAGAATGAGGAACAAGATAAAGACGGAAAAAATAATATTACTATAAATATATATATATTATACATTACAGTATATATTATTAAATAATATTCTTATAAATGTGCATTATTCATGTTTCCCCATGTTTTACAAATGTTTTCTAAATGTTTATCCAATTTCAATCTGCCAGAAGAACTTAATAAAGACAGCATTATGTATTATTCATGATTATTTTTATATTTGTATTTTTTTAAGTTCCTATAAAATACAATGAATATTTATTCACATTCCTTCTAATCATAATCATTGACAACAACCACAAACCTCCACACCCCTTCAGTACACCAATGAATAAGAATGAATGACAAAACAACATGAATTTGTTAATGGTTTTTTAACTCTCAATTCTCACAATGCTGTGCAAATCAGATTTACATTTCAAAATCGAGAAGGGATTTTCCAAAGTGTTACCGTAAACTAACCCTCAAAGGGTTGGGGGGAGGGGGGGTGGGGTGAGTCATGTGCAGTAATCAGCTAGCTCCCATCTCAAAGAGGATTACACAATGGCAATATTCAGAAAATTAATGACTCTGTGGAGAGAGGGGGTTGGGTGACTCATGCGCAGTAAGCATCAAGCTCCCATCTCTTAAAGGATTAGAGTACACGCAGGCGCAGTGAGGCGATTGACGCTCGACTAGGGACGGATTAAAAACACAATGACTAACTAACTTCAGAAAATTAACGACTCTGTGGAGAGAGGGGGTTGGGTGACTCATACGCAGTAAGCAGCAAGCTCCCATCTCTAAAAGGATTAGAGTACACGCAGGCGCAGTGAGGTCATTGACGCTCGGCTAAGGACGGATTAAAAACACAATGACTAACTAACTTTAGAAAATTAATGACTCTGTGGAGGTATCTGTCAATAAGAGTTTGTGTGTGCGTGGGGGAGGGATGAAGGATTAGTCGTGCAGCAGTTCAAAGAAATAACATACTGTACTGTAGAGTACAGTAATTTCAAAAGGCAGTTCATCATAATACTGTAATTTGATCCCTACACCCCCCAAATACAGTACATAAAAAGCACACATATCAACCACGTGCAGGCAAACGCACAGATTTAATATCGTAATATCAAGATTGTTTTTGCAGGCTGGTGGATAAAATAACAGTTAAAAGTTACAGGCCTATGAGCAGGAATAAACTAGCTCCCAACCAAAAGAGGATTACACACAGGCACATAGAGAGGTGATGCTCTGTGCAAATCAAATTCGCAGGCGCAGTGAGGCTTTGTAGCTCGGCTATGGATGGATTCAAAACACAATGGCAAGATTCTGTAAATGAACGACTCTGTGGAGAGGGGGGGTTGGGTGACTCATGCGTAGTAAGCAGCTCCCATCTCAAAGAGAATTACATACAGGCGCAATGAGGCTTTGTAGCTCGGCTATGGACGGATTCAGAACACAATTGCAAGATTCAGTAAATTAATAACTCTGTGGAGAGGGGGGTTGGGTGACTCATGCGCAGTAAGCAACTCCCATCTCAAAAAGGATTACATGCAGGCGCACTGAGGCTTTGTAGCTCGGCTATGGATGGATTTAAAACACAATGGCAAGATTCAGAAAATTAACGACTCAGTGGAATTTCAAATCCTTGAGCTAGCGTTCGTGGGGGAGGGGGTTACAGGGTACAGCTGCATGAAGTTCAAAGCTAAAGACATACTTTCATTTCAAAAGGCAGTTCATCATAATAATACACCCCCAAATACAGTACATAAAAATCAACCATGTGCAGTCAAACGCACAGGGTCGCAGTCAAAAGCTACAGCACAGATTGAATATCGTAATACAGTAGGATGGTTTTTGCAGGCTTGTGGAAAAAAAAAAAAAATTACAATAAAAAAATTTTTTAATTTTTTTTTGGGTCACTCACTCAGGCAAGCAAGCAGTGGTGGGCGAAGTTACAGGCGCATGTGCAGTATATTCCTGTCAAGCAGGAATGTGATTGAAACCAGACACACGTTCAAAGGAATGGTGTGGGAGAGATGTACTGCATTGCACAGAAGATAAGAAGTTGAAATACCCTGCAGTGCAGTTAATTATCCCGAGCGAGGGGAGAGCGCTGTATATGCAGAAATGTGACACTGTTACTGTACTGTACACACCTATGCGTTTCAACAATTTTCAAATGAGACATACTGTACAGCACCACAGCACTGCAAATGCATGCATACTTTAAATATGCAAATTTACAATTACTGCGCGCGCACACACAGACTGTGTACTGACGTAGGTTGAACCGCGAAGGTATTAGACTTCCAAGACAACAGCTCGCAAACGCACCCCCTGAGTTTTTACACGGCATTGCAGTATTGCAGACAGCGAGAATAAAATGCTAATATCACGAGCGAAAATAACGCAGTTCACTCCGGGCGAAAACGACAAAAAAACGCACCTAACCGGGATAATCTGAAAGCCGCGGATCTAGCCGACTTAGACTCAGACCGGCCGCCACTGTACAGTATATATATATAAAAACATGGTTAGTCTATTCTACCTGTCTTCCCCCCCCCCCCCCTGTCACATAAGTCCTAAGCAGTCTAGGCTGTGACAGGCCATCCTGCGGGCTTTTGACACCCCTCATGCTCCTCTCTGAGTGACTAAAGTGTAGTGGTGCCTCATGGCCTGTGTATAGCCTATCAGGTATAGCTACAGACCTTGAGCCCTCCCTTCTGGTTCCTCACAAAGGCAGTGCTAAATTTAGTCAGTCTGTTCCCGTCCTTCCTAAGGAGTGGGAGTGAGAGCCTCTCCTCCCCGCTGGGAGGTTGAGAGGCCAGATACAAGATCTTAATGCTCCAAACTCAAAGAGCAAGACCCATCCAGAGGACTGGGATCCTCTGAAACCTATGCACCGCTGTATTGAAAGATCTGCCGTGACGGTCACAATAAAGAATCCTTTGTTACTTTTTACACCTGCCTGGATTTGAGTCAGTGGGCCTGCGTGTATGAGATGTGCAAACTATATACAGACAAAGAATCCCTAATGAATGCACTAATAAAGGGAAATATGATATAGTAATTGTTAGTTTAAAAACCTTTTAATTAGACATAATATAAGAATATGTTTTGTAAAGGGACTGAGTAACTAGATCCATGACCCATCCCATCAAGCTTCTAGTAGGTCATGTTGACCTTTTACATTTACGATAGATGTTTAATACTGAAATCTCTGTCCAATAATACGAACTACATCAAAATCAAGTCAATCTGTTGATGAGAATAAACTTCAACATTTATTGATTGATAAATTTGATAGTGCTCTTCTAAATGTATTTGAATATTTATATCATTATTTCTTAAACATGGAGTAATGAATTACAGAGTTATACATATCTCTATGCACTGAGTCACTCATAGTGAAAGAGCTATATTTGGACATAAAAACATCTACAAAAATAGTGTAGTGCTGATGAATGATTATTCACTAAGCACTTATAGCTCACGCAGTTACAGCACTCTAAATATGTGCTGTCATGTCGTCACAAGTTGGTATTGTGAGTAGAATCGAACTCCTCTCTCAGGAGAGTACAGAATACACCATAAGGATAGTATATCATTATCAGACATCTAAGAATATTCAATATCTCATTATAATTATGCTGATGTCAGGTTGGTGAAGTCACTATCCAATTTGACTATAATTGTACTGCAAATTGAGGAACCCACAAATTGTGTTACTTCCTCGAGGCACGGTTCTGTGACCGTATCCAGTTATAGCTTCTGAGGATTTTTGCTGCACTTATATAATATAGTTCTTATAATGCATCACTAGGTATTTATATATAAACCACAAAAGGTCAGCAGAATCAGTTCTATAATAAATGTGAATGTCTGACATGCACCTTATGAGTATGATTCTGTAGTGCTGCAGTTCTGGGAACACACGTAATTTGCTTCTGTTCCATGAGGCACAGTTCACTGACCGTATCCAGTTATAACCTCTAATTCAGAATAACTGCTACTGTTAATATGCAACAAATGGTTAAATTAGACACATTTTCAATTTAGCGGATACACTGTTTCTTATATTTAAACATATATGTCATGAGACTAGTGTTAGCCAGCCTAATTATTAAACTTTGTATTCATTATTAGTATACATAGTTGCATATGTTAAAGCACTCAAGTCAGTTGCATATATTCAAAAGACATGCCCACATATATCTGTTGTTCCTTTGATACTTTCTTCATATATTTGTAATAAACAGTGTCTGTACTTAATACATAAGAGGTTGATATTCATCAGTTTAGATGTTCTATAGTGTTTAGGCACGTCGGAGTTCCAGCCTGATGTCTCGTCTTACCACTACTCACAAATACTTCCACATGGTGACGTCACCGCATTTGGTCACCTGGCACAAGTTTCGCGTGAAAATCGAATTCACAGAGCATGTGATAATGTGGTACATTGTACCCACACCCCCGCAACCTCTACAGCATAGTGGCAATGGTATTTTATATATTTTGTGTAAATGTGAGAGACAAAGGTACCACCTGTACATAACATTGTAATAACTTTCTTTGGTAATAGTGTTAAGCGAGGTAGCAGCCAGTTCATCCCAAATATTTTACCATTCCTCCATCTCCAGGACATTGCCTATGTCTGCCTCCCATTGTCTCATAAATTGGGTCTTGAGTCTGTGCTACTTGGGATTATCTGCTGATACAGTAGGGATATCAAGCCCATGTTTCAGGTGCTCCATAACTCTCTTGAAACGTGTTGAATGATTTAATCTTGGTGTCCAACAGGAAATCTCCTAACCTGGTTATGCCCAATGTTTCTTACAACTGGAAGTACCACCCAGGTTTCAAATCTGGTTTTCCACAGAGGGGTAATGTTTGAGTGTTTAAGGGTAAGCTTGTGTTTGAATTTATTTATGTCCCATATATTCAGTGAGTGGGAGATCAACGGGTTGAATGCTAAAGCTCTTTGTCTACAGTGGACTGCCAGCTATAGTAGTGTTATGAGTGATAGGGGGATAGTATCCACTGCCTCAATGTCAACCCAAACCCATTGTCCTCTGTCCAGATGCCTCAGTGTCAGTTGACTCACTTGTGCTGCCTTGTAATACAGGTATGAGTAAAGGCATGGTACCAATAGGCCTCCAGATCTGGATGGGCCTGGATCATAATCTTATATCAGACTCTCGTTTTTTTTTACCATTCCAAATAAACTTTGTCATGTGTTTTGTTGGAGGTTTGTGTTATCTTTTTTTATTTATTTTTTATTGGGATAGTAAGGATGTGAAAGAGATAATATTTTGTGTAACAAGTTCATTTTAACAGAATAAATTCTTCTTATCCAGGAGATTGGGAATTTTGACCAAGGGCTGGGCTGTTCTTGAGCTTTCTAATGATATAGTTAGCCTTGTATAGTGTATTTATTTTGTACAGTATTTTAAATTGATTTCCAGGTATTTCAAGGAAGACCTTTGCCATTTTAGCTCAAAATTGATTGCAATTAATTTGACTGTTTCCTTGTGCAATCCTATCCCTGGAGCTTCTGATTTGGAGCTATTAAGTTTAAAACCTGAGAGTTCCCCGAATTGTGTGATAATATGGAAAATGTTTGGTAATTACTTCATTGGTTTTGTGACGGACATGACTATTTCCACTGTGAATAGGGCTGTTTTGTGGGATTTGGAATTAAGATCAATTCCATGTATATTAGAATCATAATGGCCAGGGGTTCTATATGTAATGCAAATAGGAGGAATGACAGCGAGCAAACCTGTCTAATGCTACTTTTTATTGGGAATGGATCTGATGAAAACCCTGCATTTTGGAACCTAGCCACCAGGGAGCTGTAAATATTTCTGACCGAATTGAGAAACTCTCTCTGGGTTCCAAATAAGACAGGGTGGGCCACAAAATGTTCAAATCCACACTATCAAACGCCATTTCTGCCTCCAGTGCAAGAACCATGGTCTCATGCATCTCATTTTGGTTATCTTTGTGGATCAAGTTTAGCATGCGCCTCGTATTGTCAGGTTCCTGACGTTGTGGTATAAATCCTACCTGAACTGGATGTATTAAGTTAGGGAGATGCTGGTTCAGTCTTTTTGATAGAATTTTAGTAAAAATGTTAAGGTCCATATTCAGTAACAAAATGGGTCTATAATTGTGTCATCTTTATCTTCTTTGTTGATAAGTATCAGGTTGGCCCGAAGCATTTCTGGGGGGATTGGACAGCCTTTACAAAATGAGTTACATAATCTTGTTAGATGTTTGGCGACCGAGTTGCTTAATTTTTTATATTATGTTTATACTAGTCCAGTATTCTAAAAGTACATTGTTGTAGTTGTGTTACAACTTACTGTTTTGTGCTTTATAGTCTTAATTGTAACCAACATGTAAACATATAAACTTATAAACTGAACTGAGGAGCTGAGTAACTCTGTAATTCAGTAATGCATGAAACTGATATAAACCTGTCTTAGGCCATGACAGTACTGTATGATCAATGGGTCGCACTAACTGAGCCAGTCTGAAATCAACCCAAAAGCGTTCGGTTAACAAACTGGTGCCACGCGGCCCGCTCTGGGTGAGCTGAGTGCTTGCCTACTGAAGTCCCTGGCAGCCGTATCTGATGTTACATGCAGCATTATTTTGACCTATTTTAGATATGGCCACATATTTGGCGTCTTTATTTCGAAGGTTTGTTTGGAGTTTTAGAAGGCACCTTACTCCAGATTGGTCTCTGTTACTTGGTGATATTTACCTCATTCTGGTGTTGGTTGAGTCTATTTGTACATCTAGGCACTATTTCTTCAACAGAGCATCTCCTTTGGCTGGATCCTTGTTGGTTGATTGTGCTCCTTTGCATAAGATAATCAGTATAAAATGAAATCCCCATTTTTATTTGATCGTGTTTCCGTTCGGTAACTTTTCTTAGATCTCTACATCTGCTTAATGTTCTTGGGGATATATCCACATAAATCTAAATGCGTGAGCCCTCAAATTCGATGAATGTGTGGTTCCCCGCGGCTACCATTATAATTTCCTTTGACTGGAAGTAGTGCAGCCTGGTAATTATATCCCTTGGGCTTTCTGGAATTGTGGGTCTTGCCCTCAAAGCCCTATGCATTCTATCAAGTTGAAAGAGGGATTTATCTAGGTCAGGAACCAAGGACCGAAACAGTCCATATTGATATATTTCGGTCCATATTGATATGATTCCATATTGGGGGTAGATTCTGGCACTCCAATCACCGTAGTATTGTTCCTCCTCGATCGATTTTCAAGATCTTCTTGACCTTCTGTTAATTCTTCCACGGTGTCCCGGTGGATCTTTTTCTCCTGGTCTGCCAATTTCTGGGCTTCTAGGGTTTCATCGACTTTTGTCTCAATTGTATCCATTGTTTCCCCCAGTTGATTAATGTCTTGGTTGATTCCTCTGAGGGTGGCTACCAGTTCTGTATGAAAAAAGCCTCTAATGTTATGAAATAGATATTTAATGTCTTGCTTTGTGGTAGAAGGCAGGGGGATGTGATCCCTGTGTCCGATTCTACATTGGCGCTTTGGGAGTCACTCTGCTAAATTGCATTGATGGGGTTTTCCCACAGCTTTGAGTTCTTGCATGGAGGAAGCTTTTTTTGCCATTGGTAGGTGGCATAGTCTGGGCCTGCTTTGTTCCCTTACCTTATTAGTGAGGTCAGCACACTAATTGGGTCCGTTAGGAGGTTAAAGTTTTATTAATTCCCATGAACTCATGCAGAGCTAGGCTATGCAGAAACCATCTTGTTCATCGCTGCACATGCATCAGGTATGTTTTTAGTTGATTCAGGTCTCCTCCCTTACAAGCTATATCATTCACATATCCTTTTGGTTGTATCGCATGTCTGCGCAACTTTATTGTTATGTTTGTGGCTCTTTACTTTGTTTTGGGATCTTATGTCTTTTGTATTTTTTATATTTAATACAGGTTAAAGGATTTTCCTTTTGTCTGGGGGCTTTCGGCTCATCAGAGCTCCCAGCACACCCAAGGTGATGTTAATAGTGTAGGCAAAAGACCCCCCTCTTTATATCTTTTAGTGAGGGGTATGGTTTGCTCTGGCAGGTAATCATGTTCTTGTGCAGTCCAGTTCCTCTGGTTTATTAAGTGTTTGAATCAGTCAGGGGTTGGGGCCTATTGCAAGCTATGGCCTTCCAGTGAAGGTTTATTTATTATAATTATTCAAGTCAACTTTAAATTGTGAGGGGGGTATGTTGTTGTAGAACAGCTATGGTGTTTTATGCCCCCCTGATTCTCCCTCCACCTATACTTCTGATCGGATGATTGAGTGTGGTTTCTGTCCTCCTGAACGCCCCAATCTCCCAGGTAGCTGCTTGGCCTGTTAATGGAGACTCGTCTCCAATGCTAAGGAAAGCTGCATGATCCTCGCAGCCATCTTGGAATGGTGAGTTAAGCAGGGTGGTATATGCAGGCCTGGTTGTGTAGTAGACCAAGGGCACATCTCGAGGCACAACCCTATTTTTCCCCGCTCCTCTCGGTGAGTCCCCCAGGACCCAAAGCCTGCCCACCGCACCTCCACAACTCATGGTCGTGTGGATTTCAATGCCGCTCCGCTGCCACAAGACAAGTCATCTGTGTTCGCCTCCTGTCTTTTTTTTTTTTTGTGCAATTGGTACGTATGCCCCAGGGGAGGGGAAAATGCAGGAAGGAAGCAGGGGGCTCAAGATTGCAGCGATAATGGGTCTGCCGTGTCTCCATCTCACTTCGCGGCCGTGACAGCTGGGCCTCTGTAAGGTGATGCACAATATATGCAGCAACGTACCTCACACAGCCTGTGGGGCTTATTATTAAGTTTCTCCCCACCTTGCTGCAATCTGTCTGGTTGACTCTGGTAGGTAAAGGGTGGGGAGAGGGGGGGAAAGCTGCCGCAGATTTTAACAGGGCCTCCATGTCCAAGGTTCAACACGCGGCCCTCACAACCAGGCCTCAAAAACTGATCTTTTGGCTGAATTTCATCCAATGTGCCCCTTTTTTGGATCTAAATGATCCTTGTTGTATCAGCGTTCACTATTAGTATATTTTAATGGGAATTATGTGGTTATACACCTGGATGGCTTAAGATTTGTGTCTTCCTGTTAGGGAGTTTCATCTCAACACAGCCACGTGGATCCAGGTCACACCCATTTTAAATGAATTTTAATGTGATTTTTTTAAATGTATATATATTTTTTATTAATGCCCATAACCTCTTAATTTTTTTGCAGTGCTACTTTGATTTATTACACAATTGTATTGTATGTCTTTATTTATATAGCGCCATAAATGTACATAGCGCTTCACAGTAGTAATACATATCATATAAATAACAAATAATATAAATAACAGATCATGGGAATAAGTGCTTCAGACATAAAAGTAACATTAAGGAAGAGGAGTCCCTGCTCCGAGAAGCTTACAATATAATTGGTAGACACAATAAAAATAAGGCACTTTTATCTGGTGCTAATGCCAAATTTTTAGGTTACTGCAGCTTGATATAGCCAGGCCTCAGTGAGATGTTAATAATGTACTAGCGTCCACTAAAATGAGTCACTGTACTGTTAACTGTGCAATAATAAATCATTTACTGTACCACATTGGATAGTGTATTATTCTCCACCTTCCTTAGCAATAAAAGTAAATGGAACAACTACTTATCTTGTGAATACACCCTATGGTTCTTCCTGTTTTCATAAAAACATTTAACAGCCAATTAAAGGGTAGCTTCCATAACACTAATTGCCTGTGTCTCAATTTTATGTTACCAAAGACTGTACATTTTTTATTAAATGTATTATGTAATAAATCTCAACGTGTATTTTATTTCTTTTAGTATACCATATGAAATAAATGTGAAACTAAGTCAACAAGAAAACAATTTAGTTGGATTACCATGTCAGAATAATATAAAACAGCAATCCAGTGTAGTTTGGCTACATTTTGCATGCAGTATATATTGTTGCATAGTTTCCATGGTTGAAAAAAGCCATTGTCCTAAATGACTCAAAGTATGTTACAAAAATGAAATTGCTATGAACTCAGTAATTACCTTTTTCCATAACCAGTTTTTAGTCACGAAATTAGATTCCAAGTCCAAAAAGGATCTCCTTTAACTCCCTATGACGTTGTGGTTGGCTGTAACTTGTTTGTTATTATAAAAAGTGTAGAGTATAGGCAGTACTCTAAAAATAGTCAAATCTACAGTATGTAATAGAATGGAAGCGGGAATAGGAGAGGGACCCATAACCCTCAAAAATAGTTACATAAAACTAGGAACCCAGTTTGATTTTACCCCTGAAAGGTAAAATAACGAATAAATGTTGTCCCGTTGATTTTCTCTGCACTTTTCCCCCTTGCTTTCCCCCTTTCCTCCCTCTATTTTCCCTCCCCCACCCTTTCCCTTTTTTATTCATTTGTATTTTTATGTCGTATGCTCCTATTTCTCATGGTCTTCCAGTTTGGACCTTTATCTGCACTCATACATTTTGTTTTGTGTGACCCGTATCCTTATCTGTTTGCATATACTGATATTATGCGTTCACTGTGCATTTCTCAATGTTCTCGGCTATGACTGGAATTAAGTAAAAATTCTCTTTGGCATCCCCAAGTGACATTTATTCTTTATTTTACCTTTAAGAGCTGGAGTTTTGTCTGTTATTATATTGTCCACGTGTAAATTACATCAAACAAAAACAGTATTTTAGAAACACGCAGCTTGATAGAACACGTTGACATGTCCCAAAATACTGTGCACATGACATTTCATATCCCCACCATGTGCCATGGGAAACTGTGATTACCCAATTTGTTCAATTACGATTAGCTTCATTAATCTCTTTGGTTATTGTTTTTTGGACAAGAAGCTAAGGCTTGATCCAATGATCTTCTTACATTTTTAACCTGTCTAACATTAACTGATAGATTTTGGAAAAGTACTTGCAGACTTTATAGAATGTAACAGTAACAATGGAAAATTGATAAGTTAACATTAAAAAACAATAACCCACCTGCTTCACAGTTCCCTCTGGATACAGTACTTATATTGGTTTCGAAAGGGTAGCTGTGACGGTAAGGGGTAGCCGGCCTTCATAATTAAGGTGAGGCCGACTGGCTGCCCCTAAAAACCGTATGCCAAGGGCTGAGAGTGTCAGCTCTTGGATGTAGTAATGCACCCTCTTATGTTTCCTTGTTCCTTTGTTCCCATGATTCTGTCCCTTGCTGGATTAAAAGCTGGAGATGCATGAAGCATGTGTGGTTAGGGTAACCCTTAGGAACTAGCTGCAGGACCAGGACTTTGGGAGTGGGAGATTAAGGGTAGATATCGTGAAAGGGGGGGGAAGGGCGAATACGGTTAAAAAAAGCTGTGTGGGCTGTGCACGCGCAAAGTAAGTGAAACTTCTTTGTGTGTTGTCAGCAACATATAAATTTTATTTCTGCGCATAACTGTGAATTCCTCGTGTGTGTATGTGAATATGTGTGTCTGTGTGTATGTTTGTGTGTGTGAATATGTGTGTGTGTGTGCGCGCGGCATGTCAGCAGGCATGTGGGGGGAACGGTGCTGCTGCCAGCCGCTTCTGCGCATGCGTGGCGTCTGTCAGCGGCGCCATCACAACTGCACATGCGCGGCATGTCAGCGGCCGCGTAGAGGGTGTGGCGGCCATTAGGAGTGGCACCGGCAGCTATCGCCGCCACCGCATGTGACAGCGGGCGAGTGTGGGGGGAGCGGAGGCCATTACGTGACGTCATTTCCATTTCACATTTTCGTCTCCATGTCTCCATGTCTCCAGTTTTGTCCCATCAAAATTGACTGTGCCACTAAAGAAGTTTCACTTCAAAAACTGTATAAAATGTTGCTGACCGGAGTTACCAGTAGTACTGGTATTTTACCCACAAATCGCTTATGATTTGCGGGTACCCGTATGTAGATAAAGACGTGGTATTTTGTGGATGTCCCATGTAATGTATAGCTTAAATTTGACATATGAAGATAATGGGTGCTCCAACAGTCCTGGAATGTTATCTTCTATCCGTAAATAATTAATGCAGATATCGCTCAACTATGGAGTGGGTGTACTACTAGGTGAGTGAACAAATTCAATATTGCATAGCCCTCCTGAAGGTAAGAAAAGATGATGATATACTCACTTCGCTGCACCTCATTGGAGATAGCTGTATAATAAAAGTTCAAAACTCACCACATTCTGTAGCAATGATGGCAGTCCATATAGATGAAATAAATCTTCCAAGAATCTTACCCACTCCTAAAGCCAACTGGATTCTTTGTGGGCGTGTCCAGCTGCAGATTCATATCCAAACGGGAACAAAAATATGCAAATAAATGCACAAAGCAGCGCACTGCCCAGGGAGACAGGTGTATAAAAATAGAAAAATATTTATTGTCTATCACACATGACAAACAAGGAGGTGTGTACCGTCTTATGTGATCACCCCCTCTCCAATGATTTTCAACATCTTCAATTGCACGGAATTTAAGACCAGTGGGGTCAGCATTTGTGCTTTCAGAAAATGTTTGGGGACACTGTGTAAGTAACTTCTTTTTAATGTTCCACAAGGGTTCTAAAATGCGAACCCGCAAAGGTCTACATGTTTTGCCAATGTATTGTAAGCTGCAGGGGCATTCTAGAGAGTAGAGACTACATTGCAGGTTCTACAATTTACAAATTGTTTCATTTTAAAACACTCATTAGTAACATTAGATTTAAAATGTATTTTTTCTTCAGATCCATATTGGCACGCTTTACAAGCTGTGCATTTAAAAATCTCCACTGGTTTAGTTAACCAGTTACCTTGTTGGTGATTACTTCTAAAGGCACTGGGAGCCAACTTAGTTTTAAAGTTGGGTCCTTTCTAAAAAATAGCGAATAGCATAGCAACCGGATTCATATTGGAGCTAGGTAAGTCTGCCTAGTTGAGGCTAAGTCAGACATGAAGTCCAAGTTCCCAAAATTGAACGTTGCGGTCACGACTGGGTATTCTACCCGAAAAGAGTACCAGGATGCCCGGGACAATTTTCCGGTCAGGGTAAGCCTTCTGAAGCACGCACCCTGCACCTATTTGAGGCTAGATTTCACCACCACACTCCCAGTAAGTGTGTATATTACCTGTATTTTGTATTTCATTGTAGGTACGCGGGTTACCCAAATAAACTACATTTTATTCCACTACCTTGTTTTGCCTAGTGAATGAGCTCGGTTAAAATGTGTAAAGACCTGGTCTCCTGTGACAGTAGCAATTAGCAAGAATAAACATATGGCTGTCTTTTGACACATTACATGGCACAGCACTTGTAAGTAGACAATCTCTTGATTACCAATTTGTAATTAAGAAATTAATCTGTTGCTTAAATCAAATTCTACTGCTTTTATTTTAATCTTACTATCAAAGGTAAAATGGAAAATTCATAGTATAAATAATATTACAATATGTAAAGGAAGTTTGGTTGAAAAGACACATTTTACTACTATATTTTGAACTGAGAATTGGCATTAACATCCGCTACATAGTATCTCTGCATTTGGCGCAATTGTCAACAAGGTGAGCACCTAGACGGGGTACAGTATACAAGCAAAATAGTAAAATACAAAACGGAACACACCGCTCACTTTGTTAAATTACTGAAAATAATAATTAATTTTTAGTTGATGCCTAATTGCCCAGATCTGGCAATGGGTGAGGCCTATGTTCTCAGAGTATTAGATACCATATAAATGATTGACCGGCATAAGTCAATGAATCATCAAAAAGAGAGTACATTCAGTGGTGTACTCCTGGCTAATTTAAAAATTTTCATAAAGTGACTACATAAAGTGCAAACAGGTAAATTTAGTGAATACAAATACAAATATTAAAATAACATGTAGTTCCGCTATCTCTATGTTGAATGGCTGTAAGCAATATATCTTTCTATTGAAGTGAAGAAATGGTATGCAGAGAACATTAGATAATCATGTCTTAAATTGCCCGCTGCAATATATATTGTGATACTTGATTACATCTATTATTCACTCCTTTAATAAGGTAATTCACATGTATCACTCTATCTAGATTTTTTAAACCGCATCCTATTGACTCTGATGTCACTATATGGAGACCAAACAACCATATGACTAGTATATTGTCAACATTTGACCTCAAAACAATC
The DNA here is from genome assembly GCF_040206685.1 of Ascaphus truei. Taxonomy (NCBI): domain Eukaryota; kingdom Metazoa; phylum Chordata; class Amphibia; order Anura; family Ascaphidae; genus Ascaphus; species Ascaphus truei. Next base: position 110,363,617 of record NC_134487.1, on the reverse strand, counting down.
ATATGGTATATCTTAAATGGAGCTACTTGGTCATAACGTCAATAATCTGCTTGCCCATTAAACCACAATCAATGCTTCAATGCTGGACATTTGTACACATCATATTCATTAGTGCTTTTGTAATGAGCCACATATTTTTAACTCCATGTATTATATATATATATATATATATATATATATATATATGAGTATATATATTTATATATATATATATATATATATATATATATATATATACATATATATATGTGTATATCTATATAACACACCAGCACTGTTGCATTCTGATTTAGATCTTACCACAATGTCAGCCTTATGTGGTGAATAGTAGGTTTTAAATGGTATAACTATTACTACAGGTCATTAAGCAATAAACATTATGTATGCAGTGGGAAATCACACAATATAACTAAAACTACCATATAAATGCTGTTTATTTAAACAGTGCAGCTCTAACATCACTGCATAGGTTTACCATAAACTCACAGAAAGATCAAGTTATACCTATTAGCAACAACCGTGTCAGTGTATGTGTATAACTGTGGGATACTTAGCTACAATGTAGCAGCCGGAGGTCTAGCAGCAGTAGACTCTTCACACAACAGCAATCTGAGTCTGCAAGTACAACGTGATATGACGTCACCACGTCACTACACCCTACGCATTTCTCTCCAGGCGGAGCTTCATCAGGATTAGGTGAGTACAGGGATCTTCCTTCTCAGTCATTTTATAGCTCTATTGCGGAGGCAAACGAACTTGCTATAGGCTGTTCAGTCATGTGATATGCCCAGCCTATGACGTTGATCTGAGAGTCGCGCATTGTTTAGATATCAGCACTGACTTCTTCCGATCATTAATATGACCAGCCTGTGCATATGTGTATTCCAACATCTTACCTGTATAACTCAAAGGATAACATGTTGTGACTTTATGTGTATATTTCAACATCAAATGACATTATATTTAATTCATTTATTTTATTATTAAAAACAATTTTGAAAGCCTGCATTACTTCAATTTGTGTATATTACACTGACTTGAAAACACTGTCCACTGTGTCTGAGATTAACTATCTGTGGATATGCCTAGATGTGCAGCAATTATACACTCCCCATATAAAATGATGAAACTCATAATAAAATAAGGTTGCACAATTTTGTTTGCCTCAACTCAAACTGGAATTGTTTTAGTGATCATAAATTATACACAATCAATATTCCGATGCTGTGTACAATAATGTAGATTCTACTACTATAATATTGTACAATAATATTATCCTCACCACAGACTTAAAAGTTTGTGAGAGATCATATTGGGTTTTTATTACATGGTAGATAGTCATGGATCATATTAGTACTTAGATAGAGATCGCACCAAATGTCACTGTCAAGGCAGATAACCTAAAGTATTCGTGCATATCAGATGTTAAATAAAATAAAACAAATTGAACTTTTTCTGAAGATGACTTATTCCATTTCCTTAGATGAAAGGTGTGAATGTAAACCCTTCATTTAACCCTAGAGGATATCAAGTTTTAAAACGATAGATCCATACAGCTTCTCTCCTTAACAACTTTTGCTCAATATCACCACATCTCATATTGTTCTTCAAATGATCAATACCAACAAAGCTTAGACATTTAACATCGCTATTATGCACAGCATTCACATGGCATGCAACTGGTGTGTCTAATTAGTTGGTGACCGAGTTGACGTGCTCTAATACCCGTCGTCTCAACTCACGTATTGTTAAGCCCACCTAACGTAGGCCACAATTACAACTAATAAGATAAATTACATTGTATGTTTTACAATTAATTGTCTTATTTCATATTGTTTTTTATTGTAAGCATTTTGGAAAGTTTTGGTGGTCTGCATGTATTCACATGCTTTACAGCACCTGCATTGAAATGAACCTTTAAGAGGTGAGGCAAGCCAAGTCTTTTCTGTCCTTCTCTGATAGTGGCTTTGTGGAAGATCATAATTTATGTTTTTAGACCGCCTACTGGTGATGCTTGCAATTTCCTTCAGTACTTTTGCTAGATCACTATCTGACCTAATATGTGCCAATATTTGATAAATATTGATTTGATCTCTTTCCACCTATGACCTTATGTCCCTATACAACTTATTTCATTATCTCTAGGTCTAATATTAGGAGATAGTAAGGTGTCTCTTTCACTGTGGAATGCTCTATTATACGCCCTTTGAAGGTTTTTTTCCCCAGATAGTTATTATTAGTTTTCAACATAGTACAACATAGTATATCCAACAATATGACCATATAAACATTATCCTCTACTGAATAGTAGTATTATTAAGTAGAAATTCAAAACAGTCGTAGTGGAGCACTACCACTCCGGTTAAACTCAAGCTGCAGATAATTTAGACTTTAGATCCGGCCTATTTCGGTCCACGTTGAGGGATTGGCTCTTACTGAGTAATATATATACTATGTTGGGGGAAGAAAGAAGCAGAGACAGGGAACTTCAACAGAAACAGAGATGAGAGGACAAGGAGGGACTGGAAGGGAAGAGGAGGGAGGGGGGAAGGGATGGGTGGAGGTAAAGAGGGGGATGGGGTGGGATAAGTGCCCCCTCCCCACGACCAACTCAGACATCTGTTTTTAATAATTTGTATTTAGTTTTTGGTAAATTACTACTAATAAATTAATTAATTTCCAGCCATGGGCCCCATGTTTTATGGAATTCGTCAGTTGAATGTTTTAGGAAGGCTGTCATTTTTTCCATAAGCACCACCTCGGTTATTCTTTTTTCTACAGTTCGCCTTGAGGGGGGCTCTATTTTCTTCCAGGACGCCACCACGGCGCACCTAGCAGCCGTTAGTATAGATGACACTAGTCGTCTCATGGCCGGCTTATATTTTCAACTGGCTTTGCCAGGAGAATTGTCAATGGCTCCACAGGAATAGAGGTGCCTGTTACATCTGTAATGATAGTTTGGCTAACGGCCCAAAATTTCTGAATCTCTTGACCAAATGTGAACCATGTCACCTCTCTGCCCCTCCAACACAAATCTTGTGTTCGCCGTACCCAGCTAGTCCCCATTATATGTGATTGCCTTGAGGCCTTACATCATTACAGTGGCAGCTTTCCCTGAATTAAAGGTTTCGGACTCCGGTATGGTAAGGGTTACATATGATGCCTCCGCGTGACGCATGCTGGTTTTAAGGGCTAGTAGCGACGTGCTTTGAGGTTTACTCCTCTATTCTGACAAATCTGATGTTGCTGGGTAGATCTGCTTCAGACGACTCGGTGGGAGATACCAATGAAATAGGATTTTCTAAATATTCTCTTTGATTGTGGTACAGATAGAGGTCTTTGCGGCAAACTCCCAAATATCCTCCCAGTCGTCTCTATCAATTTCTACATTCAGGTCAGCCGCTCATTTGAGCATGTAATCATGATCAGCCAAGTCCACTGCAGACTCCATACCCGCCTATATTTTTGTGATCAGGCCTTTTTGAAAGGTACCTCCTCTGCATAGTGCTTCAAAATTTGAGAGAGGATGAAATTCTAATTTCGGGGAGGTTTTTTGGAGAAAGTGCAGAATCTGTAAGTATTTAAACATAGAGAGATCAGGAGTCTCGTTTTTGGTTTGTAGCTCCTGAAAGCTTAGAAATTTCCCATTATGTAGTAAGTCGGCATATGTCTTAGGGCCTCATGCAGAGAGCATCGTTATTTCAAAACTCGCCATTTTTTGTTCAATTTCGCGCAGAAAACGGCAGAAAATGGCGAGTTACGAAAAACGCGCCAATTTTTTTTTCCTATGTCTAAAACTCGCCTCGCGGCTGGCGAGAACCTCCATCTCGCCATTTTTAAAACTCTCCGAATGCAGAGAGGTGCGAACGGCATGTAGCGGCTGTTTGCGCCAAAAAATGGCGCGATTCTCGCATTTTTGCCGCGCCAGGAAAAGATGGCAAGATGGCGCTCGCCGCCTATAGTAAAGGGGAAAAAAAAGGCGCGAATTTGTTTTTACACGTTTCTGAAGCGCGCATCTCGCCAATTTAAACTCGCCACACGCATCCATGTTAAACATAGCAGAATTCGCACTTTTCTGCATATGGAGAATAAAACTCTCCAAAAAAGCTACTTTTTATGAAATTCGCCACTTTTAAAATTCTATGCTCTCTGCATGAGGCCCTTAATGTCTTAATGTTTTTCTCTTTGAATTGGTCAAATTGTTTTGTATGACATCCTGGTGGGAAACTTGGATTATTAAAAAGTGGGGTAAATTACGAGTTGGTTTATATTAATTTTGAATTTGCGCTTTGATTTGTTCCATTCTTCCCATGTGCACCTCATCAGACCCAGCTCAAACAATTTCGTCTGTAGGTCTTTTTTTTCCAGGGCCCACTGTGACAGTTGCAGAGAAGACATTCTGGAATTCTGAGATTTACTAGCCAACAAGCAATGATGTGTTGGGTCGGCATTCCATATCACCACTTGTTGTAATTCAGCGACTTGTTAATATTTTAAGATGCCTGGGACACCCAGCCCACCCCCTCATCTTCGATGTTAGCATGACTGATCTAGCTGTTCTGAAGGTTTTTTAAAGTGTACCCCTATCAAGGGACCTTACTTTTAGATCTTGTGATTGTTTCTTGAATTCCTTGATCATGGAACAATTCCATCTAAGATGTAAATATTGTCCCGTGGAGATACCTTTTATCGGTGATTGTAGATGTTGGCTCATTGCTGATAAGAAATTATTAGTGGATGGTCTAAATACCGATGTTTGTATCTCATTATTCATATCCTTTGTGATAATGAGATCTAGGAAGGTTATAGTATTTGTACTATATTCAGATGTTAATTTTAAGTTCAAAGTATTTACATTAAGCATCTCAATAAATTCAAGTAGAAGAGCTTCTGGGTCATTCCAAATCAGAGGATATTGTCAATATATCTGAACCATAAATGGTATATGTGATCAATATATCTAATGTTCTCCTCAACAAATACAAATTGGGCCTCCCACCAGCCCAAGTACAGATTTGCATAAGTTGGGGCACATGATATGCCCATAGCCATTCCCTGGGTCTGGTGGTAGAATGAGCCATCAAACAGAAAATAATGTGTGAGCACGAATCATAATACTGTAGATCCATTATGAACCTATTATGAGCCACAATGCCTATTGGAGAGAAAGTAGTCACAGGCTGTTAAGCCATATAAATATATAATACTTGAATACAAAGATTCAACATCCAATATGACTAATAACGTGTCATTATCAGTAGTAATGCCATTTAGTCTTAAAAGGGTATCTTTGATATGATGGGAATGCAGTTAAAATGGCCATAGTATCTTATTCAGATATCAGCTACTGTTTTAAGTTAGATTGTTATTGCCCGATACTTTTGTGAATTTTAGTTAGTGTGTAAAATGTGGCTGTGGTTTGTGTTTTAGTGTGCATAAATTTGTGCTCATTTTATCAATACGATTCCTAACTAGGCCATCTCTTAATATGGTATATAGATCCATCGTGAATTTATTGATAGTATAATAGTCTAAGATGATATTTATTTATTTATAAAAAATGTTTTAAAAGGACGTAATGCATTAAGAGTTTTCTCTCGTTTTCAAGTATTGTTACGCTTGTGCTCCTACACCCAAGCCAAGAGAAAGGGGAGGGACCCGATAGCGAGGTAGGGAATCCGCAGGAGAGATGAAAGGGAGTAAGTTGCTGCACAGCTGAGAATCGGCGCACGTAGTCATGTGAGCGCGCCGCGCACAGGAGAATGTGCGATGCGTCCGGAGGTGTGGAGCCAAGCTCGGAGACACGACTGGCCCAGCTGCATGTGCGCGCATGCTCTGGAAGCAGAGCGGGGATGTACGCGTTCTCAGGCACCAACATGGTGTTTGAGGGTAAGCCACAAGTGAGGAGCAGGGGAGGATAGTCCAGAGCACAAGGTCACATCCACAAGGGAAAAGATTCTTGGAGGACGTCCAGCCTCCTTAAAGGCATAGTGCCCGAAACAGCAGAGTGCAGCAAAACTAAATACAACGTAAGGGTTCTTAGTTTAATCCTTTGGCCAAAGGACTATAAGCCTGCTACCACATAAAGGTAAACCCTACTCAGCAGGTCCTACACTACCCGCACGGTGAACTAACCTCAGTGGTAAAATGAGTGACTGTCCCAGTCTTCTGGAATCCAAAGGAGATGAGTAAAGGTCCCAAGGAGGTCAGGCAGGAACAGCATGTGATGGTAGTACTTGCAGGAACCAGGGCAGGTAGCAAATGACTTGATAGCAAAGTGAGTCAGAGTGAGGCTTACTTCCTGTCAGGAGGAAGAGGGCAGGATTTGCGAGGAAGCCAGATGGCGTAGTTTGCTTCAGAATACTTAAAGACACAGGATCTTGACTCGCAGCTAGAGGGCGGCGATCAGAAGTTAAACAGTTAAGGAAGGAACACGCCTTAGAGGGCGTGTTCTACGCATCGTTACAGTACCCCCCACTTCAGGATCGAACTCCGATCGATCCAACCGACTAAGGGGCAGAGAGGCATTGGAAGATAGACTAGCAGCTAGAGGGCAGCGCCCGCCACACAGAGAATCAACAGGGAATCTTGACTCGCAGCTAGAGGGTGGCGCATGCCATACAGGGAGACATCAGAGAATCTTGGCACCCAGGTAGAGAATACGCCACAAGGGGGCGTGAAACTTGACTCGCAGCTGGATGGCGGCACACACCGTCACGTGTACGCGCCACGCGTGAGAGAATGCGTGACGTGACCGGGGGTGGCCAGGCTCCGTGGTACGAGTAGGGAACCGCGGGTGCGTGTATGTTTTATATGGAGAGCGGGAACTGAGATGCAGCAGGTAAGGAGGGAGCACGCCGCAGGGGGCGTGTTCCCAGATTCCTTACAAGTTTGTCCTGGGCACAGAGTTATAAAAAATACAGGGTTACATTAAAAGAACAGGGTTATACATTGAGTTCACAGATATTTCTTGGATGGATAGAGTTGGAAAATTGGGCACAGGGGATATAAGGCTTGAGAGTTTCTGATTGAAATAGAGTAGCTTTAACATCACTTTAATATCACCAAACATCAGCGAACGGCAGCAGACGGCTAGCACCCTTTGGCTGCCCTTCAGCTGTGCCAAAGGCTGTCCACCTTTGGGGTAACACAAACATACACTGGGGTGGTTGAGATTGAATCTGTTGCAGCTGTGAACAAAAAGTTATTTGTGTCCACTTGGCTCATTAACATTCCAGTGGTTGGGTATTGACGTTCCACTATATAAAAGCACATGCTGGTCCTGTGCAGAGGTGAGCAGTTCTTTGGGAGCCCTATCAGACTGTCCGCCCTTGGAGCAATGCAGACATACACTGTGGTGGTTGAGATTGAGATTGTTATGTCTGTTTGTCTTTTAGGAAACGTTTATTTTCTTCACATGATCGGTAGTATTCAGGATAACAATATTGCCTCCTTTATCTGAAGGCTTAATTGTTATTTCCTCATTATCCATTAATTCTTTAAGTGCCAGTTTTTCACTTTTAGTGATGTTATTGTGTCTGGAGTATGATGGTCTTAATTGTTCAAGATCTTATGTCACCAACTCGGTGAATACTTCTACTTGTGCACATTTTCATAAGTAGGGTGAATTTACTTTTGTTCCTTAGATTAGTGAATGGTCCTTCTTGAGATATATTAGTTCTTTCATTATCATCAAGTAATGTTACAATAGTATCAAGATGATTTGATCGTGTAGTGTGGTACCTCTAGTATCTAACTCACGTCTTTTCTTTTTTGCATGAAATTTGTGCAGTAGGAGTTTGCAAGAGAAGAGATTTAGGTCTTTTACCCATTCATAGAGTTTAAATTCCGTGGTGGGTGAAACAAAAGTCCTTTTTCCATAACTGCCATATGATCCTTGTTTAGAATAAACTCTGATAGATTAAATATCCTAAATTTATCAGTCATTGATGAGATTATTTTTTCTGACGTTCCGCCCTCTTTTCTCTCAATTTTCTTTTTTCCTCTTCTTGAGGCTGTTGTGCGAGTGTGTGTTCTAAAAAAGCCTCTCTCAGACATAGGATAATGTCTAGTGTTTAATGTTGCTTTAGGCAATCCAAATCTACGTTGGTCACTGCCCCATGAGTCAGACTCTTCTGCTTCAGATGAGGAATAGTTAATGGTGTTTTGTCTGGTCTTCTAAGACTGTTTGTAACTAGATATTTTGTTCTGACAATCTGTTTGAAATTTATGATGTTTTATATCCTCAATTTCATTTTAAAAATTTGTTATATACTTTTGTAACCTTGGGCCTCATGCAGTAAGCTTCGATAATGCTTTTTTCGGCATTTTTCCACCAAAATTGGATTTGAGATTCAGTAAGCGCCGATAAGTGCTTAAAATCTGCATTTTTTCTTCCAGATAAAAGTTTTTCGGCATGCGTCTGGCGATAAGCCCCTTTTCGGCATTTATCGGCACTTTTTTAAATCGGCTGTATTCAACTAGCCCAGATCAGCTTATCGGTGCTGATCGGCACTCAGAAATGGAGATTTCATCGGCAATTGGTCCCGCCAACTAAAGTTGGCAAGTTGAAGGGGAGAACGATCGGTAACGTCACTTAGAAAAAAAAACTCATCTGTACATCAATGGAGTCAATGGAGCGGGGACGTGTAACATTATAGTAGTGTTTACGTTTTATTGCTCAGAATACAAATGTGCTTAGCATAACAGTGTGGAGGTCATTCATTTCATCGTGTCACCCCTTACGTTTATTATTTGCATAACATTGTACTTTTATATGTTATCATCATTTGCGTGTCACATTACTCATCATGTTATGATGCGTCAAGGGAAAATCCTATACTCAACTCTTAAAGAAGCAGCTCACATCATATCCAACATGTTACTGAAGTGTGCTTCAATTTATTATATGATCTTACACATTTCACACATCTCGTGGAAAACAATAACAATAGCGCTCAAAACAAACCCAAAATATGATAATAATAATGATCCCTATTGTGACAGTGGTAATGTGATAAATACAATCAGTGACAGTGCAAAAACAGTGATGGTGCACGTGCCTATTTAAAGTGCATATATAAGGTGAAAAAAACCTCAAAATAAACTACAAACCTTGAAAAAAGACTGTTTCACTTGTCTTCTCATGGATAATTTTCAAAGCGTCAGGGGAGTTCATCTCGAAGTCATAAAAAATAGAAAAAACATATCATAGTGCAAAAATGTTTAAACAGTAAAAAAAGTGTAATTTATATGATCACATGTCCATGTGGTCTTCAATATATTGGCAAAACTTCCAGGGATGTAAGGATTAGAATCCTAGAACATGTAGGCAACATCAGAAGAGGGCTAACCACACACCTTTTGTCAGATCATTTTATTAAACATCACCAAGGTAACACCACAGGATTGACTTTTACGGTCTTAGAAAAAGTACTACCGCACTGGAGAGGGGGCGACCGTGATGTCCAACTAACTAAAAGGGAAGCCTACTGGATCTTCACAATGAAAACTCTAGTGCCTAGAGGACTCAATGTGGATATTGAACTAGGGGTGTTCCTGTGATGTTGATTGCAATATAATATGATATTGTATTAATCCCGTTTTTCTTTTTCTTTCTTCCCTTTGTTTGAGCACAACCGCAATCGCCGTAATTTTAATAGTGTATAAACTTGATTTATAAGTCAGATAGTTTTTTAGTTTTTTAAATAATTTTTACATTTTTATTATCAATTTTTTATATTTCATATGATGCCATGTATATTTCCTTGCATTATTCTTAAGTTTGATTTGACACTGTATAAATGATAAACAAGACATATGAAGTGTATGACATTATACCAACCCACTCTGTTATTACATATGATACTACCTCAATTGAATGTATATGAACCATCGATTTTATGTAATACCACTTTAATTGTAGAATGAGGTCTTAATTAGAGGGAGGGCATTAGGGTATATAACAGTTCAGTTAGCAGCTATTAGTCACTCCTGAGGAAGTCGCCAGATAGAGCGACGAAACGCGTAGAGTGTTCAAGTCCAACAGCCACGAGAAGGGAGGCACTTGCAATTCACTGTTACCATCTGATCCGGAAGTCCTAGGCGCACCGGAAGTGACGCAGCGGGAGCCTGTGAGTCCCTCGGCGTGCCGGAAGTGAAGAGACGAAAGCTCCAGTGTGAATACAAGTGTCTCCAGAGAGAGCAGAGGTGACTAGATACCCAGAGGAATCGCGAGCCGCTGGGCTATCCGCCAACTGCTACATATGAGTGCCCACATCGACCGTATGACGTGTAAGCCTTGAATCATGTTTTGACAATATAATTGTATTACCTCTACACTATATGGTCTCTCTCTTGTTTCTCCCTTGGAGGTTGTGATTGGTGGCTGCTGTTCACACATAGGGCGCATCCACCCCTTAAGTTGGATGACTGTCTAAATTGACTATTTAAAATGTGAGTAGTCATTTTGGAAGAAATTTCCCTTTTTTTACTGTTTAAACATTTTTGCACTATGATATGTTTTTTCTATTTTTTATGACTTCGAGATGAACTCCCCTGACGCTTTGAAAACATTTCACACATCTAACACATCCAGCGTATAGTAATGTTGCTATACATTACACAATGCTTTGAATGTGTAACACATGATCAAACGTAAATGTAGATCTTTGTTTTCATGTTTACATGTACTTTTTGTCCTCCCTTTTTTGATGATGTCCGCAATTGGACATGTTTACATTGTACACGATGCATTACAAGTACTTCATGCTAACTTATACACACATCTAGAATAGTTACTCGTTGTTACCCGTTTGAAACTGAATCAAGAGCAACTATCCTGATGCCATAAATGTATGCATATACACAGTATAATTAATTGATGTGAACATGTGACAATAACATGACAAATTAGACATGTTGCTGCAAACTTTTTCAACGTCAATGTCATGGTTGTATCCTAATTAGATGACTGAGTGTTGCGTTAAGAAGTGGTACATGCATTACACATTCCACAAATACTTTCCAATAAATGCTTGTACAATGCTTAACGTTACATCATTGTGAAATATCATGATTGGCTGCTGAATACACATAAATAATACTTGTTATATCAAATGGATACAGGTTGGGAGTCAACTACTTGGATATGTTAATGTAACACCTTGCACTTTAGCAAGTCACCTGACATAATCACATAGGTATTTAAAGGACGCCAATTACCTGCTCATTCACAGCTACACACCTCAAAATGATGCGAATGTTTAGGAGACGGAGGAACATTCTATTGCACGAGAGGCTTGCTGATGGAGAGGATGTCATAGGCCAACGCAGTGACAGGGACAGAGCCAGGGACAGTGGCAGGGACAGGGACAGGCACGCGGACAGGAGAGGGAGAGGGAGAGGGCAAGGAGATGAGAGGAGAATAGAGAGGAGAGAAGTTGTGCCTCGTCCTCGTTTGTACAGGGAGAGGACCCTGTTAGATGGGATGAGTGAGGAGGAGATTGTAAGTCGCTATCATTTGAGTTCAGCAGCAATCTTAGCTCTTTATGAAGAGATACGGGGAGATTTAGATTTTGTGACAGCCAGAGGTCGTGCAGTCCTTGGGCTTGTTAAAATGCTGTGCTCATTACATTATCTTGCTTCCACGTCATTCCAGATAACAGTGGGCATAGTGGGCGGGGTCTCGCAATCGACATTCTCGCGGGCCTTTGCCCAGTTTCTATGTGCACTCAATAGACGCGCTAGGAATTATATTCATTTTCCTACAGAACACACAGAGTGGCTGGAAGTCAGGAATGGCTTTTATGCCATAGCCGGGATATCATGTGTGCTGGGTGCAATCGATTGCACCCATGTTGCTTTGATCCCGCCTAGTCAGAGTGAGCATGCTTACCGCAACCGTAAGAACTACCATTCCCTAAATGTACAGGTGGTATGCGATGCCACGATGAAGATTATGCATGTGGGAGCCAAATTCCCTAGTTCCAGTCACGATTCCTCTATCCTGAGAAACTCATCAGTCTTCCATGCTTTCGAAGTAGGCTATTTTGGACCTGGTTGGCTGGTGGGTGAGTACATATTATGATGTGGTAACACAAAACTCTTGTTTTTCTAGAAATTGTTGTATGTTATAATGTTATCACTAATTGTTTCATATGTGTGCACCATGGATTATAGGTGACTCAGGATACAGAATTAGGCCGTGGCTGTTGACCCCGGTGCCAAACCCTCAAAGTGAAGCAGAGGAGAGGTACAATGTTGCCCATATATCTACGCGATCCGTTATAGAGAGGACATTTGGGCTTCTCAAGACAAGATTTAGGTGTCTCGATAGAACTGGTGGGGCACTTCAATATAAGCCTGATAAAGTGTCTGATATTATCATTGCATGTTGCATTTTGCACAATGTGGCACTCAGAAATAATGTGCAAACAGACATACGTCAGGGTTTGGAGGAGGAGCATCCCGTCAATTTACCAGCTGACACTGAGCAAACAGCCAGTGGTGTTGAGACACGTCTGAATGTCATAAATACATTTTTTTTCATGTAAGCAAATACATATATGGTCATAGTACTACATACATATATTCATTCTTTGTTATGATAAATACATTTGTCCAAATACCATTCACTTAGGAAACAGATGAATATGGGTCGCACACCTTTCTCTTCTCTGCTTTCTGGACAAATGCATGTGGCACCGGTATGTCATTCATCCACAGGTTCTATTATCCTTCTTATAATTAAAAGTCTTTGTGTGTATGTGCATAAATAATGTGTACAAAATTTATATTTTATGTACATGATCTTTTTGGTTATGCATACACAATACACCTACTATGTCCATAGTCATTAGTTAGTGCAGTATGGTTACATACAATGTTATTTTTGCAGTGTGACATGTGCATCACAATGATGTGTACACCAGTGTGTTTTTCATATTATATTGAACGAAATCTACATGGTGTTTCATATCTAACAAAAAATAGACACTTTGGTGTGTTGCTTACCTTCATGAACTTATTCATTCATGTTTTCTTTTTCAAGGTATATCACGTCAATGACTGCTCATGGTATGTATTTCAACTCACATCTGTCATAAGATGTGCCAACCTCTATAAAGGTATAGTTACAGGATGTCTAAACACAACGTACTGAAAAAAATGTGACTATTGAAACATGTCGTTTCTGTATAGTGTACGTGCGTTTAGCTACACGTGGTGGTTTATGTGCAGTGTTTTTGAAAAGCATTAGGAACATTACATAACATTTAATGTTGCAAACATTCCAAATTCCATTCCTGTAATATAGGGGTGGGTGGAGAGAAGGGGATAAACCCTGCTCAAATATTTATTATGGAGGAGAACATCCACGGATGCACATGAGTGATCCTAACACTCAATGCATGTTTGCCTGTAAACACACCAATGTTTTCTACATCATTTACATACCAATGTATGGGATTAGTTCTTGTTCAATGCATCTTCATGTTGATTACAACATTGTCACATGTGTATGTGTAAGTCACACATGTGTGTTGATTTGACGTACATGTAACATGTGTCAAAATGTGAATACCATGAAAAATGTTAATTCTTTGTATTATCAACTTTTCATACTTCATTCGACCCAATTCCAATGTTGTTAATATAATTTTAATTTCATTCACGTAACTTATTCATTATTATCATGATCCTTTACAACTAATGTCAACATACACTGGCGACACACTTTATTTGAGCTCGGCTAGTCTCGCGAATTCGGGTATACTCGGGTGTATTGAGGTTTGTGACTGTTTTCTGCCCGAGTGCATTGCGTTATTTTCCCGGCAGGGATTGAAGCATTTTATTCCGGCTAGCTACAATACTGCAATGCCGTGTAAAAACACATGAGGGCGCTTGCGAGCTGTTCTCTTGAAGCCGTCCCCTATAGTGAACTGTAATGCAGTATATATACTGTATATATATATATATATACTGTACAACAACAGCCCCTATAACCCCTAACATACAGTACTGTACACATACAGTACTGTATATGCACATACTGGGGGCGAGATGTGTTTGCAGCAGAGAGAGATCCGCTGCTCTCTCTGCGCAAGCAGCGACACATTAAAAATTATTTTAAATACATTTTTATTTATAGTGCAGATGTACAGGGGGTCTCGGGAGCTGAACCGCGTTGGTTTCAGGTCGGGGGACCCCCTGCCCCCCGATATACAGACCCCTTTATGAGGTGCCAGTATCCCTCTGCGTTTAAAGGTCCCGATCACGTGATTGCGGCCTGTTAAACCAAGTAGAGGGATACAGGCACCCCCAAAAGGGGCCTGTATCTCGGGGGGCAGGGGGTCCCCCGACCTGAAACCAACGCGGTTCAGCTCCCGAGACCCTCTGAACATGTACAGTATAAATAAAACACATACAGTATATACAGTAAATAAACACTCGTTCTTTACCTTAGCGGCTATGGGCTATGGTAAAGAAGCAGCATTTCTGTATTTTAATAATATTGTACAGTGAGCAGGGGGTTCCCTGAGCCAGAAATCTAAACTCAGGGGACCCCCTGCTCCTGCACAATATTATTAAAAGTACAGAAATGCTGCTTGATTGCCATAGCGTATAGCCGCTAAGGCAATGAAGGGGTTAACCCACCGTGCCCGCTTTATTGTGGGTAGCGGGGGTGGGTGAAGGGGGTATTTGGCCCTTGGTGTGAGTTTAGGACTTGCGGGGGGTTGCGGGTGCACTTAACCCCTTCACGACCGTAGCAGTTAATACCGCTACGGTCATGAAGGGGTTAAGCCTCCCGCTACCCCCCCGCAAGCCCTAAACAAGCACCGTTGGGGCTAATACCCCATTCACCCACCCCCGCTACCCACAATAAAAAAAATACACACACACAGCAGCCGCCAAAAAATAAATAAATAAATCTAAATAAATAAATAAATAAATGACAATAAATACATTTGAAATAGATTTTTATTGATAGTGTAGATGTGCAGGGGGTCTCCGGAGCTGAACCGCATTGGTTTCAGGTCTGGGGACCCCCTGCTTCCCGAGATACAGCCCCCTTTAAGGGGTGCCGGTATACCTCTGCTTGGTGTAAAGGGCCCGACCACGTGATCGCGGCCTGTAAACCAAGCAGAGCAGAGGGATACCGGCACCCCCTAAAGGGGCCTGTATCTCGGGGAGCAGGGGGTCCCCAGACCTGAAACCAGTGCGGTTCTGCTCTGGAGACCCTCTGCACATGTAGTATCAATAAAACACATACAGTATACAGTATAAATAAACACTTGTTCTTTACCTTAGCGGCTATGCGCTATGGTAAAGAAGCAGCATTTCTGTATTTTAATAATATTGTACAGTGAGCAGGGGGTTCCCTGAGCCAGAAATTAATGCTCAGGGACCCCCCCTGCTCCTGCTCAATATTATTAAAAATACAGAAATGCTGCTTCATTACCATAGCGGATAGCCGCTAAGGCAATGAAGGGGTTAACCCACCGTGCCCGCTTTATTGTGTGTAGTGGGGATGGGTGAGGGGGGTATTTGGCCCTTGGTGTGAGTTTAGGACTTGCGGGGGGGTTGCGGGTGCACTTAACCTCTTCACGACCGTAGCAGTTAATACCGCTACGGTCATGAAGGGGTTAAGCCCTCCCGCTACCCCCCGCAAGCCCTAAACAAGCACCGTTGGGGCTAATACCCCATTCACCCACCCCCGCTACCCACAATAAAAAAAATACACACACACAGCAGCCGCCAAAAAATAAATAAATAAATCTAAATAAATAAATAAATAAATGACAATAAATACATTTGAAATACATTTTTATTGATAGTGTAGATGTGCAGGGGGTCTCCGGAGCTGAACCGCGTTGGTTTCAGGTCTGGGGACCCCCTGCTCCCCGAGATACAGCCCCCTTTAGGGGGTGCCGGTATCCCTCTGCTCTGCTTGGTTTACAGGCCGCGATCACGTGGTCGGGCCCTTTAAACCAAGCAGAGGGATACTGGCACCCCCTAAAGGGGGCTGTATCTCGGGGAGCAGGGTGTCCCCAGACCTGAAACCAACGCGGTTCAGCTCCGGAGACCCCCTGCACATCTACACTATCAATAAAAATGTATTTCAAATGTATTTATTGTCATTTATTTATTTAGATTTATTTATTTCTTTTTTGGCGGTTGCTCTGTGTGTGTATTTTTTTTATTGTGGGTAGCGGGGGTGGGTGAATGGTGTATTAGCCCCAACGGTGCTTGTTTAGGGCTTGCGGGGGGGGTAGCGGGAGGGCTTAACCCCTTCATGACCGTAGCGGTATTAACTGCTACGGTCGTGAAGGGGTTAAGTGCACCCGCAACCCCCCCGCAAGTCCTAAACTCACGCAAAATACCCCCCTCACCCATCCCCACTACACACAATAAAGCGGGCACGGTGGGTTAACCCCTTCATTGCCTTAGCGGCTATCCGCTATGGTAATGAAGCAGCATTTCTGTATTTTTAATAATATTGAGCAGGAGCAGGGGGGGTCCCTGAGCATTAATTTCTGGCTCAGGGAACCCCCTGCTCACTGTACAATATTATTAAAATACAGAAATGCTGCTTCTTTACCATAGCGCATAGCCGCTAAGGTAAAGAACGAGTGTTTATTTATACTGTATACTGTATGTGTTTTATTGATACTGTACATGTGCAGAGGGTCTCCAGAGCAGAACCGCACTGGTTTCAGGTCTGGGGACCCCCTGCTCCCCGAGATACAGGCCCCTTTAGGGGGTGCCGGTATCCCTCTGCTCTGCTTGGTTTAAAGGCCGCGATCACGTGATCGGGCCCTTTAAACCAAGCAGAGGGATACCGGCACCCCCTAAAGGGGGCTGTATCTCGGGGAGCAGGGGGTCCCCAGACCTGAAACCAACGCGGTTCAGCTCCGGAGACCCCCTGCACATCTACACTATCAATAAAAATGTATTTCAAATAATTTTTAATGTGCGGATGTTTGCGCAGAGAGAGAGCAGGGGATCTCTCTCTGCTGCAAACACATCTCGCCCCCGCCGCCCATACAGTAGTATCATTTATGTATGTGCATATACAGTACTGTATGTGTACAGTACTGTATGTTAGGGCTTATAGGGGTTGTTGTTATACAGTATATATATATATATATACTGTGTATATACAGTACTGTATATATATATACTGCATTACAATTCATGAATTTATGCCATCTGGTGGACACGCGAAGCATTGCAGCCTATTAAATCCTGATCATTATCATTTAACAGATCAGGCCCCCGTCAGCCAGGCATGAACCGTGGCTGGGAAGGCAAACGCAACGGGGCTTGTCAGAGGTGAGGAGCGGCGCATTCCAGGTATCTGCCAGGTACAAACTGGGCATTTGCTCGAATAAAGTGTGTCGCAGCAGTATGAACGTCAATTACGTGGACATTTGCATACGCACACATTTGAGCAGCAGTGTTTGTGTGTGTAGCACTTTTTGTGTGATGCATGTTTTGCAACGTCAAATGATATAAACTAACATACTAATGTTGATTGTATCATCAGACTCACTACGCTCTGTCTGTGTTGAACGTTTACTAAAAACACTAAACTATAGTTAGCCATGAAAATAAAATATACACACAAATGTTAATCTTTTCATGATGTTTAACTAATATTCAATAGCTCATGCATGTTAGGTTAGCACTACAACTTAGGTGAAAACTAACTTTTCAAATTAATAAACAGTGTATCTGACCTCCCAATTGTTATTGTGTACTTTCAGATACAATGTCTACGAGTTGTTATGTAGCATTTACATTCTTTCACAAGTCACACGTCACATTATACAATATAGTAGACAAATGTGTTTGCGGAGTGAGAATGTTGGTTGCATATTTAATACAGCAAGACATATAATGTTAGTAGAAAATCACCACATAACATTAAAAGTTCTAACTTCAGTGCTTAGCAACATCATAATGTTAATTAAGTGCATAGTAAATATAGGCCTAACCGGATAACATTATGTATTCATTGTTAATCTGCGCAACAAGCATTGAAAGCATTGTTACATATGTATTATAATAGTTGTTTGCTCGTTGTCACAATCATCTAATATAACGAGTAGATCATCTGAAATCATACATTGATCCCATGTATTCATCCACGACATCTGTGAAATACAGCAAACATATGATGGTCTGTGACAGGACGGCCTGTAGCCGAGGTCAGGGAACAGTCCACACGTGTAGTTTCAGGATAAATGAAAACGTTCAGTGGCTTTATTTCTCCACAGCAACATAACATGCGGGTACACTGTCCCTTTAAACAAATAAATCCTGTTCCACGTTGGGAGAAAAACTGACAAACACAGCAGGCCTATCTAGCAGGCTGGCTGGCTAAACCATAACCAAACCGTAAGAGTCTTTTAAGCAGTCATGAAAACAAATGAAACAAATCTTACTTTGGTTGCAGTAAGTAGTGTGCTGTATCCGTCTGGCTAGCAGCACATATATCCATGTGCTCTGGTCTGAGAGAGCCAGCTACTGCTAGTAACAAGATCCTTTTCTACCTTGCTGGCTCTCAGGTGTCAGCTTACATCCTGACTACCTAACTTCCACCTGAGTTAACCCTTATGAGTGCTGGATGAAGCACTCAGACATATGTCTCCCAGGCGTAACTGATAGGAGTTGACTTCACTCTGTCACATACCTCCCCTGTTTGTGTGTGGCTAGTGTCCCACACGGCTGAAGCCCGACCCTCCACTCCTTCTCTTGACAAAAAATCAGCATTTCCATGGTCCTTTCCAGGTCTATGCTGAATATCAAAAGAGAAGGGTTGGAGGGCCATATACCACCTGGTCAACCTTGAGTTTGCGTCCTTCATGGTGTTTAACCACTTCAAGGGTGCATGGTCAGTGACCAGGGTGAAGTGTACTCCAGCGACATAATGTCTCAAGGCCTCAATTGCCCATTTTACAGCAAGGCACTCCTTCTCAATGACTTAATACCTCACTTCCCTTTGGAACAGCTTCCGGCTGATGAACAGTATGGGGTGTTCAACACCATCAAATTTCTGGGACAGCACTGCTCCCAGTCCTACCTCTGAGGCATCCGTCTGGATGATGAAGGGCTCTTTAAAATCTGGGCTCCGAAGAGCAGGGCCCTCTGACAGGCACTTTTTAAGCATGTCAAAGGCGTCTTGGCACTCCCAAGACCATTTAACTTGGGTCGGGGGCACTCTTTTTTGTCAGATCTGTTAGGGGTGCAGAAATTTCTGAAAAATTTGGGATAAACCGCCTTTAATACCCTGCTAACCCCAAAAGGGCAAGGACCTGTGTTTTTGTCTGTGGGGTGGGGACTTCCTTTATGGCAGCCACCTTGCTAGCTAGTGGCCTTACTATCCCTCCCCCAACGGCATAGCCCAAGTACTTTGTAGTGGATTTACCCAGGGCACATTTTTTGGGATTTGCAGTGAGCCCTGCTTCTCTTAAGGACGTTAGGACTGCCCTTAACCTTTTTATATGAGACTGCCAGTGTCTGCTATAGATGACAATGTCATCCAAGTAGGCCGCGGCATATGCCCTATGGGGTCGTAGTACCTTGTCCATTAACCTTTGTAACGTGGCTGGAGCCCCATGTAACCCAAATGGCATAGTGACGAATTGGTATAAACCGAGAGGGGTGGCGAAGGCAGTTTTGCATTTGGATTCTTCCGCTAGAAGTATCTGCCAATATCCTTTTGTGAGATCTAGGGTGGAGATATACTCTGCTTTACCAAGCGAGTCAAGCAATTTATCCACCCTAGGCATTGGGTATGCATCAAATCTGGATACAGCATTTACCTTTCGCAGATCCACGCAAAACCTCGCCTTCCCATCTGGTTTAGGGACCAACACTATAGGGCTACACCATTCGCTGTGGGACTCCTCGATCACGCCCAATTCCAACATGTCTATTATCTCCCTCTCTACCAGGTCTTTTCGGCCCTCTGGCAATCTATAGGGACAGGACCGTACTTTTACGCCAGGTTCTGTCTCAATCCTATGGGACACTAAATCAGTCTGCCCTGGCAGCTCAGAAAAAAACATCTGGGAACTGGTCACATACATCTAGTAGGTCTGACCTTTGTTCCGTTGTTAACTGCCCTCCCATGGGAACCTGATGTTCATTGTACGTATTACCCTTTGGAAGCTGTGGACCCAAATCCGTCTCTCCTTCCCGAGGGTGAATGAACAGTGATCTCATCGTTTTCCAGGGTTTCAGGAGGTTCACATGGTAGATTTGTTTACCCTTCCTGGACCCTGGTTGAGAGATCTCATAGTTCACCTCCCCAGTGCGGCGGAGAACTTGGAAAGGACCCTGCCACTTCGCAAGGAGTTTACTCTCTGATGTCGGTAGTAGTAGCATCACTTGGTCCCCAGGTTGGAAGACCCTCAAGCGAGCATTTTGGTTGTACTGCTTCTCTTGACGTTCTTGAGCAGATTGTAGGTTTTCCTTAGCAAACCGACCTATCATGTCTAGGCAGTTTCTAAGGTCTATGACATACTGAAGGGTATTCTTGGAGGGGGAGGGCTCCTCCTCCCAGGATTCCTTCAGTAGGTCGAGAATACTCCGAGGTTGGCGTCCATATAGGAGCTCAAACGGGGAGAAGCCTGTGGATGATTGGGGAACTTCTCGTACCGCAAACAACAGGTAAGGGAGAAGTTCATCCCAAGCTCGCTTTTCAGTGTCCACAAACTTCCTAAGCAGGGTTTTTAAAGTACGGTTAAACCTCTCTACCAATCCATCAGTCTGAGGATAGTAGACTGAGGTCCGGACGGATTTTACCTCCAATAACTTCAGGACATCCTGCATTAACTTTGCCATGAAATTTGTTCCCTGGTTAGTTAACATTACTTGGGGAAGTCCTACCCTAGAAAACAGTTCTAACAGCCTGTGAGCAACCTGTTTAGCAGTGGCTGATCTCAGAGGGAAGGCCTCAGGATATCTGGTGGCATAATCTACAACAACGAGTATAAATTTATGTCCCTTCGCAGAGGGTTCTAAAGGTCCGACCAGATCTACCCCAATTCTCTCGAATGGGACTGCTACCAAGGGCAGAGGAACCAAGGGAGCCGGCTTCTGTCCTTTTTGGCTAGTTAACTGGCATTCAGGACATGTCTCACATAGTTTCATGATGTCACCATGTATGCCTGGCCAGTAAAACCGGGACGAGATGCGGTCCGTAGTCTTATCTCTGCCCAAATGACCACCCCATGGGAGAGTATGGGCTAGGGTGAACACTGTTTTAATCAACCCTTTAGGGACTAGCATCTGTCGAATGACCTCCCCTGTTTGTGTAACCTTATTCACACGATATAGGATGTCATTCAACAGTTCAAAATATGGAAACACTCTTACACCTTGTTCATCCATTATCTTGTTGTTGACCTGTACCACCTTCTCATATTGTCTACCCAGAGCTGGGTCTTCCCTCTGCCTCTGACGGAAGTCAGGAAGATACAGGTCTGGCAAAATTCCTGTATCTATCTGTTCCCCACCCTGGTCATCCCCGGCCATGACCTGCAGTCCTTTGGGCTGACTAATGTTACCAAGAGTCCCAGCCTTTCTTAACCAGTCCTCTTTTTCCGCACGTCTCTGTTTATGTGTCTTTGGGACATGGTGTCTACGGGGGAAAATCTCTGGGGAAAAAGGAAACAAGTCTCCGGGCTTCTCCAGTACCAGAGAAGTAGGCTCCGTAGGAGTAGGGGCCAACAATGTTTTGAGGTAGGGCCAGTCTCGGCCAAGTAGAACAGGAGCAGGTAGCCAGGGAGCAACTCCCACTAGTAGGCTAGCCTCTAGATCATGGATACGCAGTAGAACATTTGCCGTCGGGTATCTCTTTGTATCCCCATGGATACATTCGATATTCCAAGGAGAGTCATAAGATAGTCTGTTGCTTGGAATTAGGCCCTCTAGGATCAGGGTTTTTCCAGAGCCCGAGTCCAGCATGGCTTTTACTTTTGTCCCCTCCAGAGATGCTGGGACTAACCACGGATTGTGGTCCCCTCGGAGACAAGATGTGGCAGTGGTTCTGCCATATGAACAGTCCATCTCATCATCTCCTGAGTCCGCAACCTCGGTCGTCAGCGGAATCTCTCGACGGGGCTCGGTGTTTGGACCTCTCCGCTGTTGGATGGGATCCTCCCTTCTGGTTAGTGGGGTTATCCTCTCCACCGGGTGGGTGACAGGAGTCCAGGTTCTCGGGGAATACTGTGGGTGGCGGCCTCCCTTGAGTGATCCAGTGGCCTCGGACCCGGGACGGGCGTCTCTGCGGGAGTTTGTACCAGGAACCCTCCGAGATGGGAAAGGGTCTTCCGATCGGGTTGACTGGATCTCCAGAGCTGGCGGGTTGTAGACCCCTCGATTGTCTGCTCTCCTGCCTCTAGCATCACCGGAAGCAACTGGTGTTTGCACCGGCCGTTCCCAGCTATCCTATTGGGTGTCGTCGCCCAGGAAGTTTTCCACCAAGCGGACCGCTGAATTCAGGGAAAATGCAGCGTGTCTTTTTACCCAGGAGCGGGAGGAGGGGGGCAGTATCTGTATGAACTGCTCAAGCACAAACTGTTCAAGGATCTCTGCCTTGGTATGTTTTTCTGGTTGTTTCCACCTGGTACATAAGTCTACTAAGTGGTGGGCTACGACCCGGGGTCTGTCTCTGCTTGTATATTTGACTGTTCGGAACCGCTGTCGGTAGGTCTCTGGAGTGAGGCCTAGGCGATCCAGAACAGCAGCTTTTAGTTGCTGATAGTCCATGGCCTTGTCTGCTGGAAGAGCCTTGTAGGCTGCCTGAGCTTCCCCAATGAGGAGTGGAGCCAGAGTCGTTACCCAGCGATCAACTGCCCAGCCATTGGCCGTGGCTACCCTTTCAAAAGTGAGAAGAAATGCCTCTGGGTCTTCGGTTGGCTTCATTTTAGGCAGCATCACTGGTGGGTTATTTGGAATCGCTGGTCTGCCTGGGGCTGGGCCTTCGACTAGCAGTTGGAGTAGCTTTTCCTCCTGCCGGGCCTGTTGCTGACCTTGCTGGGCCTGTTGCTCAGCTTGTTTCTCTGCTAGCTGGAGCTGTTGCTCAAGGAACTGAGAAAAAAATTTCTCCATTTTTTTTTGTGTGGGTGTGTGGCCCTTCAGATACAGGGCCCGTCCGATCCCACTTCTGACACCACCTGTGACAGGACGGCCTGTAGCCGAGGTCAGGGAACAGTCCACACGTGTAGTTTCAGGATAAATGAAAACGTTCAGTGGCTTTATTTCTCCACAGCAACATAACATGCGGGTACACTGTCCCTTTAAACAAATAAATCCTGCTCCACGTTGGGAGAAAAACTGACTAACACAGCAGGCCTATCTAGCAGGCTGGCTGGCTAAACATAACCAAACCGTAAGAGTCTTTTAAGCAGTCATGAAAACAAATGAAACAAATCTTACTTTGGTTGCAGTAAGTAGTGTGCTGTATCCGTCTAGCTAGCAGCACATGTGCTCTGGTATAGCTAGCAGCACCATGTGCCGTCTAGCTAGCAGCACCATGTGCTCTGGTTTGAGAGAGCCAGCTACTGCTAGTAACAAGATCCTTTTCTACCTTGCTGTCTCTCAGGTGTCAGCTTACATCCTGACTACCTAACTTCCACCTGAGTTAACCCTTATGAGTGCTGGATGAAGCACTCAGACATATGTCTCCCAGGCGTAACTGATAGGAGTTGACTTCACTCTGTCACATGGTCAAAGAGGGCACATTTATATATGTCTCTGCATGACAACGCGTAACACATCTCTATATTATTGTGGATATTCACTCATAAGTAAGTATATGTTGAAAGTGCAAGGATCAAACGACAGATACTGAACTGTCATTTTTATAATGGCGTTGCTGGCATTACTACGGATATGATATTTCCGGATTGTGTGGACTAAGTCTTAGCACATGCACTAAACAATGTGTACGCTGTGCATTGAATACATGTCCCTCTATGGTGCTGCTAGCAGTAAGCATATCATGGTTGGAAGTTATGCTATGGAATCGAAAGTAATTCACTTCTACACACGTACTTATATAAACTTTGTAAACGGACGTGTGTGCACGGAAACAATGGCCGATCAGCCAATGAGCGAACAAAATACGTGTGACGTCATGTTAAGGCACCGTGAAATGCACGCAAACACTCCTCCCACTGAATTAACATTGGCCTCCAGCGCTGTGCACGCACCGAAACACCGACGCGCACACATGATACAAGCACTGACCGTAACAATAAGCAACGGCCACAGCCAATACGCTTTCACGCGTGCACGTCGGTTGGGGGCAGGGCTTGCATCCGTAAACCTTTTTAAGGACGCCTTGGGTCATGACAAGTGTCCCACGTCATATGTGGCCGACCCTTTTGTTTTTTCTATGTTGCATGCTAAACAATGAGGTGTGTGTTACAGTTAGTGTAACATGTTGAAATGAAACTTTAAAAGAGATATTACTCTAGGTTTTGTGAGTCCGTCAACAATGTGTAGTAATGCTTCGTCATGTAGTATATTGTTATAGGAAATAATGTCTTTGTGCACGCTACATGTAAGGCTGTCTGCAATGTTACGCTGTATCCACGCATTTGGCTATGAAATGGTGGATATTAAAAATGTAGATGTTTAGAATGTGAGTAAACGCATAACGATTATTGTATTTACCATTCTTGTAGAAGTCAAAACTGGTTTGGCTGCAACTGCTCGCTCCGGAAAAGCACAACAGTCTCATCCATGCTTGAGGCAACCGTTGAATCCTGAATCACACACATCTCCATGAGGCGCTCATATGGATCTGCACTGTCTTCTTCAAACAAGACGTCCGGAGGTACATACAGTTCTTGGTTGTTTTCCCATCCACATAGGTATTGCCCATATAAGTTTGGATACATATCATTGTTGTTATGTGCATCTTGCATCTGGTCTTGATGAATGGAGGGTGCAGGTATTGCATCAGGTATAGCAGCAGACGCGCCAGTTGGTGCGGCTCCATTGTAACTGGTATTAGGCAAAAATATGCTATTTAACAGAAGATATGTTCCATGTTCCATGGTAATTTTAAATGATGGGGCAATCTGCCAACATCCATATCGTTGATCTAGGCGATCATGGACATGCTCAAAACATTCATTTGCTGATAAAGTGAATCGTACAGAAGTTTTAAAATTTAATTCTCGGCATGCTTCTTTGTAGTATGGATAATTCTTTTGGATCAAGTCATAGATTTGGCCCACACTTGCTTTCTTGTCATCTGTTGATTCGATTGCTTCTGAAATCATAAATTTATATGATTTACGTGGATGGCTGTGCAATGTGGAAGCTTCTGCCATTTCTGCTGTGTTGAAGTGATGAGTGTCTAAGTTGAGCGCATATGTTTGTCTGCTGAATGTGAAAATAGTTACATGTTATCTTCGTGGTTTCTTCCAAGGTTACAATACAAGAACAAGGAAAAAATAGGGTGCTCCACCCAGTAACACTTCATCCAAAATTGGACAGATATCTTGATTTATAATAACTCCATCATGAGATCTAAGGAGTGGGGATATTGAATGCATTGACCTGTGAGTAACTTGAATATTAACAGCATCAAAGTACTCAACTATTGCAGTCATAAATAAAGTCTCTTACCCACTCCCACAGCCTCCAAGGAAGGTAGTAGTGGCGTGCCAGCCATGGAGGGGAATCCAGTATCAGCAACAAACAAGAGCAAATAGCGCACAGCCAGGAGCCAGGTGGAAATTAAAAGTTCAATTTATTTCAGTGCATGACTGATGACAAAAATACCCCCAAGGTGACTTAACCCCTTAATTACCTTTGTGGTTATTATCCGATAAGGTGATTAAGGGGTTAATTGATATCTGAATGTAATTGCAATGTATTCGCTATGTATTTTGTTGGCAACGGAGGACAAGGATTTTGCTGGCGACGGAGGCTTCTTATTGATGAGGTCAGTAGAACTTTATTTATGTTATTATGCTAGTTAATGTGTTTAATAATGGGCAAATCATCTATATCCATATCTGGATAATAGTTATTTGGCACATTATTGTACTGTATGTGTGATTGGGGTGGGGGGGGGGATTGATATATTGAATGTAAAGGTCAGGTTTATTTTTATACATACCGGGTTGGTTCCTCAGGTCTGTGAGAGACCTCTGGAGACCACCTGCGGTATCCTCGGGTATCTCACTGGTACCAGGCTGCGTGGTCCACGGGGGACACCTGCGGGGAAGAACTGGTGGCACCACATCTGTGGGGGCACCGCAGACTTGTAGTGTGCGGGGAAGAACCGGTGGCCCCACATCTGTGGGGGCACCGCGGACCCATAGTGCCCACCCGTGGGTCCCCAGACCCCCGTGGGAAACAACCGAGGCCCCTCAGACACCTGTGGGTCTGACCCGGGGCCCCCAGACATAACAGGCCTACCGTGGGGACCCAATTGTGGCCCACGGTGACCCACGGAGACCACCTGGTGGGCCATGGCGCCTGGCGGGACCCACCAACAGGCCTCCAGAACCTGTATGAAACAAGTTGCTGGTAACCTGTAGGTCTGCGAGGTGACCCGTCAGGCCCACCGGGGACTCACGTGGGCCTGGGTATGAACCCTGTATGTAAAAGAATAAATCATGTATTTATGGGGGGGCACAGGGGGTGGGTTATGTATTTAATAAATAGAATGATGTTTATTGTGGGGCTGTGTATTGTTTTTATTGTGGGTACTGGGGTGGGGGAAGGGGTATTGGCCCCAAGGGTATGTGGGTAGGCCTCTAGGCTGGGTTTTGGGTGAGGGTGGTTAGGCCTCATGGGGTGGGGGGGTTAGTGGGGGAGGGTATGTAGGCCTCCCGACTGTTGGGTGAGGGTGGGTTAACCCCTTAATGACTGTAGTGGTTAATAACCGCTATGGTGATTAAGGGGTTAGGCGACATTACATTCGCTATTGTGATTGTTGTGCATGTTTTGCAGCACCGGAGAGGCATGGGCAGAATGAAGATGAGGATGAAGACGGCCTTCATCGTGGGTGCCTGTAAAAGGTAGTGTCATATGTTTTTACTGTATTTATTGTAATTTATATGTATTTAAAATGGGCAAATGCATTATTATCCATATGTGGATAATAGTAATTTTGCCCATTACTGCATAGTATGTGTTAGGGGGGTGTATTTAGTTATGAATATTTTTTATTATTTTTGGAGGTGCAACATTGGTACCACAGACCCGCGGGTACCCCGTGACTCCCACGGGGACCCCCGGACTCCCACAGGGACCCCCGCTTGGTGAGCCGGGAACCCCCACCCACAGACTCCCGTGGGGTCAGCCGGGGACACCTGCGCGACCCCCGGGCTCCCTCAGGGACCCCCGTGGGGTCAGCCGGGGACACCCGCCTGCCTGTTGTATGGGTTTTGCGCATGCAAAAATGAAAAGCAATAATTTCAAAGTCCAGCTTTTTTTGCGTCTACTCTGACTTGACGTGTTCTGATCAACGCAACTTTCGCGTACGCTTAAGGGCAGAATTTAACGCAAACAGGGTTACGAACGAGCAAAGTTGGACTTAGAAAAAATTCCTGAAAAAAGTCAGTTTTAGAGCGCAAAGTGCCTGTTTGCGTTGCTTAGTGCATCGGGTTGAGCGCAAAATCACGTTCTAAGAGCACTTTGCGCTCTAAAAGTGACTTATCGGAGCTTAGTGCATGACCCCCATTGATCTTAAGATCGACGCCAGCAGCTGCAGTTGCTCCACACACTATCAGGCTGATGTCATCCGTCCTCGCGTCTCACGATGGAATCCCTGGATGGGGCTGGATGCGGATCGGTAAGTTGGCAAGTCGCGCTGTATCTCACCTCCCACTACCTCTTCTCTAATACACTCAATGCGTTTCACCTCGCCACAGGTTTCCTCAGGAGTGTATTGGATCATTCATGATAGCTATAAATAGGTTGTATCGATACAATATGATTTAGATAAGCAACATGTGAGCTTGTGTGGGAAGAGGAACATACTGTCGCAGACCTTTTTATTCTCCAACATCACCGCATTTTTCCGGGATTTTTTTTTGAATGCTACGCACTTCACCGCGTTCATGCCACATTCATACTGCATTCATGTTGCATTCACAGCCGCGGTTGATGCGCTGTTGATGTGTGGTTGATGTGTTTATTGAGAATGGTTCGGATATAATTGGTTGGAATTCTTCGTGTGTCCGCCAGATGGCAGATATTCATGAATTGTAATGCGCATTCGCTTCAGTAATGTGTCGAATTGCAGGTGTTTAGTTTAAAAAGATACCACAGTGGTCTATTGTAAATTTGCTTGGGACTGAAGGAAGAGGTTACAATAATGTATCAATTTAGGCTTTTCATATTAAAGAAAGACAAGCACCAGTTTCTGGTCTGGTTATTGTCCAGAGATTCCCGCCGCCATGAGTGTACAAGTGCAGCCCGTGTTCCAAAAACCCGACAGAACGTACGCTTATTTAATATGGTCCGCGATTAATGCAACAGATGATAAGATGGCAACAGTTGTTCAAATTTATCAGTATTTTATCGAAAACTATGACTTTTACAAATTTTCGCCAGCTCCTCATGTGTGGAAGCGTGCAATAAGGAAAAAGTTATGTAGCGATCCATGTTTTTATCGTATTGATCCCGAATTTATTGGAGGTATTGGTGTGTATCACCGGGTTTTTCCTGTATCTATTATGCAGACGGAAAAAGGCGAAAGGTTAAAACCAAGTAAGAAACGTCAGTCGCTGGCAAGCAATGCGCCAGCACCAGCACCGGCTTCCAATAGCGGTCCGACCGTCGTGACAACCCTTGCTGTCTGTCCACGCACGGATACCTGCAGCCTGAGCCGGATTTCGCGTACAGTTTTGAGCAAGCTTGCATGTACCTAAGCGATTTCCAGCCTCATCAGCTGACTACAGGTGTAGTAGTCCCGCTGTCACCTGTCAACGTGTATGATCAAGAATACGGGACTGGCAGTGGCCCGGCGCCGGTGCCAGCTGAATGGGAAATTCTATGGTGAGTAATGTTGCCGTATTTTATTCTGTTTTTTTATTTTGAAAATATCAATATCAGAGCGATTCAAAAGTCATGCAATTCTCCTGTAAGCAATATCATTGGCTGTGCGGCTTCTACAGTAGATACTGCACAATTGGTGAAAAGCTAGGCGCATCCGCGTTGGAACTTCTTGAAACGCATATGCGTGTCATCGCATCGACGGTAGGCGCATGCGCATGTGAACAGGAGACGCCCCCCGAGAAAATTATTGGTGGGACTGACTGGGAACTTCTTTAGGGGACTGACCATTACAGTAAAACTTTTATTTTATTTTTCCTCAGAAAAGAAAACTTTGTCATTTCAAAACGGCAAATGGAGGGATTTCGATGGATAATATCGCTTTGTGTAACAATGCCTGCACATTGCTGAATCGGATTTAAAAAAACACGTACCGGAGTCTACAGTTTAGTGGCCATTGTTATTGATCTTGATAGAATACCTGACACAGTATGCTGATGTTTTCAGACCGTAAACAATACTTTTTTATATATACTGTATGTAACCATGCATAACAATGTCTACAGTCATCTCTCCTGCTGGCAGTAAAAACCTAGTAAGTTACAGGAATGCCAGCAGAAATCATGGAGGTTTGCCCTCACACCCTGGTGAGGTGCCCTGTGTATGGATGGGAGTGGCTACATGCTCTGAGTCCCTAGTTAGTGACATCAGAGATTTGCCTGCTTCCTGAGGTATATAAGGCACTGAACTGCCTAAAGTTAGTGCGTGTGGTTGCTGCGAGTTGATGGTGCAAGGTGAAGCAGCAAGTTCAACGGTGCCCACTAGTGCAGTAACTAGTGGCACTATTCTATATCCAGTCAGAAAAGGCCAACTGTGTCCAGGGACCTGGCACAGGGGTGATCTCCCTGTGGGGAGAGGGAATCCCACTCTATTGGGAGGGCGTACCTTTTAAAGGGAATCACGGAACAATGTGCGGCTGAGACAATGTCTGTGAGGGGCGGCTGGCCCTTATCACCACGCACAATAAAAATGGCTTGCTCAACGAGGACCCCATGGTGTGAGTCTGCAATTACTCTCCTGGGGCCCTCACCACCAAGAAGGAGTTCCTCATCAGGACCATCTACCTGCATACGCATAGATCCTGATGAGGTGGAGGAGCTGCACGTGATGTAAGTAGGACTCGCACACACTACCTCAGCTACCTGTCTGACTTGACATCGCCCAATACCATCAAGCGGGAGACTCAGGAGTCCTGTTGCCTACAGGTGCACCACAGACACGAGCATGTAACGGGGCTGGATAGACTACAGGGGCCAATGTGAGATTGGGTGGGTCAGACCAGACACGAACAGGCGTTACATGTATAATAAACCCGAGAAAATAAAAAGTATGCATTTATTCTACATGTATTCCAGTACAGTACTGAGCATGCCTACAGTATACAGTACAGTATGCATGGACAGTACTGTACATTCTAGAAACTCTGTATTTTGTTACAGTATAAAAGGAGACAATGGAACAATTTAAAACAAATCAACATTTTCTTTTATTGGTGGAGTAAGTACAAAAACATTTATTTACAAATACTGAACAATGTAAAAACATTTTAAGTGCACAGCAATTCAAAACATCAACAGGTGTATGGTTTACTGCTAGTGTCAACATTTATGTACAGCAAGTCAAAACATTTACAGTCAGTCAGTATGGTTTACAGTCACATGTTGTTATTAAAAAAAATTCTTTATTCATAAAATATACAAAACGCAACATCTCCTTTATTAAAGTACAGCAAGTCAAAACATTTACAGTAGGATGGTGTACAGAACAGTCAGTCAGGCCTGCACAACTCCAGTCCTCGAGGGCCACAAACAGGCCCGGTTTTCAGGATAACCTTTGAAAACCGGGCCTGTTTGCGGCTCTCGGGGACTGGAATTGTGCAGGTCCTGTGTGTACAGTAAGTAAAAACATTTCTTTATTAATACAAGTTAAAACACGCAACATCTCTTTTATTTAAGTACAGCAAGTCAAAACATGTACAGTACAGGACAACAGTATGGGGTTATTAAAAAAATATATTTATTCATAAAATATACAAAACGCAACATCTCCTTTATTAAAGTACAGCAAGTCAAAACATTTACAGTAGAATGGTGTACAGAACAGTCAGTCAGGCCTGCGCAAGGCATACTGTGTTTTTGGAATGATGTACTCACCGTGGAACGATGCAATAAATATATTGACCATATTGCGACTGTGTTGCCCATTGTGATCGCGCCTAATAGGCAAGCATCAGGAAGGTAGTATGGTATACTGTAGTACTGTACTGTAGTATTGTAAGTAGCGTATGATACATGTAAGTATGGCACAGATTTTTTCTTTCCTAGTAGTCAGAGTATACAGTAGTTCCAGTTTGTGTGACAGTGTGTTGACAGTACTAACTGCATACTGTAGTCCAATATGGAGTAGCTCTGCAGTACACAATGCCATAATACAGTATGCACCTAACTGCTCAATTTTTTTCTTTCCAGAGAGAGCAGCACCAGCCATCTGGTTACAAAGTATTTAACAGTAGTCAGGGTATACAGTAGTTCCAGTATAGACTAGTTTGACAGTACTACACAGCACACAATGCCATAATACAGTATGCACATAACTGCACTATTTTTTTGTTTTCTTGTCTTTTCAGAAAAAAGGATGGACTGGGGGAGAGGGGGTGGTATCGTGTAAAGTCTGTGAACTGTTTGTACAGTTAAGTGTACAGTATCTAAACTGCAGTCATGATGTACTGTACACAAAATCTCTCCTCTCTCAATGAACTACTGTACTGTACCCAGAATGAGGAAGAAGATAAAGAAAGAAAAAATTATATTACTATATATATATATATATATTTTATTATATATTATATATTATTAATTAATATTATTATCAATGTGCATTATTCATGATTATCCACTGGCCCTCAATTTCCATCTGACAGAAGAAATTAATAAAGACTGCATTATTTATTATTCATGATTATTTTTATATTTGTTTTTTTGGTTCGTGATAAAATAAAATAAATATTTATTTACATTCATGATAATCATAATCATTGACAACAACCCCCCCCCCCCCACACCTACAGTACACCAAAGAAAAAGAAAGAATGACAAAACAACATGAATCAGTTAATGGTTTTTTTAACTCTCAATTCTCACAGTGCTGTGCAAATCAGAGTTACATATCAAATTCGAGAAGGGATTTTCCAAAGCGTTACCGTAAACAAAGCCTCAAAGGGTTAGGGGGGGGGGGTGGGGTTGGGTGAGTCATGCGCAGTAATCAGCTAGCTCCCATCTCAAAGAGGATTACACGCAGGTGCAGTGAGGTGACGCTCGGCTAGGGACGGATTAAAAACACAATGATAAGCTTCAGAAAATGAATGACTGTAGAGGTTTCTGTTGATAAGAGTTTCAAATCCTTGAGCGAGCCTTGTGTGTGTGCATGGGGGAGGGGGTTACAGGGTACAGCTACATGAAGTATTAGCTGTGCAGCAGTTCAAAGAAATGACATAATTTCAAAAGGCAGTTCATCATAATAATATGATCCCTACACCCCCAAATACAGTACATAAAAAGCACACAAATCAACCATGTGCAGTCAAACGCTACAGCACAGATTGATTATCGTAATATCAAGATGGTTTTTGCGGGCTTGTGGAGAAAATAAAAATCAAAAATGCGGAGAAAAAAAATATATTATTTTTTTGGTCACTCACTCAAGCAAGCAGTGGGGAAGTTACAGGCGCATGCGCAGTAATCATCAGCTGTCAAGCAGGAATGTGATTGAAACCAGAAAGACACACATTCAAAGGAATGGTGTGGGAGAGGTGTACTGTACTGTAGAGAAGATAAGAAGTTGAAATACCCTGCAGTGCAGTACATTATCCTGTGTGTGTGCGGGGGCGAGCGAGGGGAGAGCGCTGTATATGCCGAAATGTGATACTGTTTACTGTACACGCCTATGCATTTCAACAATTTTCAAATGAGACATTCAGCACTGCAAATGCATGTATGCAGTAAATATGCAAAATTACAATGACTGCGCGCGCACACGCAGACTGTGTACTGACGTAGGTTGAACTGCTAAAGTATTAGACTTCCAAGACAACAGCTCGCGAACGACCCCCTGAGTTTTTAGACGGTATTGCAGTATTGCAGACAGCGAGAATAAAATGCTAATATCACGATCGCTAAAAAAACGCAATTCACTCCGGACCAAAAAAAAACGCACCTGCCCACGATTATCAGAGCGCTGCGGATCTGGCCGCATTAGGATAAAGGCGGCCACCACTGTATATGGTACTGGGAGGGGTTTGGCGCAAATCTGATCACATGTCGACAATATATAGATGATATAATTTTCATTTGGAAGGGGTCCCGTGACAGTCTGGATGATATTTTAGTTTATTTAGTTGCTGGCAACTGCCAGCACCAGCCGGCCAGCCACCCCACAGCTGCCGGGCCCAGGACAGGTGTTCCCTGACCATAGGGCTCTGTCATAGTAAATATTACAGAAGTCTATGATAAAGCGATTGTGATGAAATAATTAACACATTATTAACAGTCACATGAAGTCCAGCATCATGACTTTGGATCAGATATCGCACCAGGTAAATTATTATCGCAAGCTTGATGTATAACATATAAAAATTGCAGTAATAAAACACAGTATTTCATTTTTTTTGACCGAGAGCGATTTTAACAAACTTTGATGTATCCGGGTCAAAGTATCTTTGATTTTCTTCAATTTGTATGACCATTTCTTATTTTTATAAGCTATTATAAATTGTTGCAACTTCTCTCAAATTAAAACATTAATCAAATGATTGCTCCAGAGTGAAATAATCCCAATTTAATCATCAGTATGTGGTCTGAATTTTGAGAATTTGTGAACCTCACAGCAGTACATGTAATTTGGCTACAAATAAAATTTGATACTGTTGTTTAATGCTGTTGAAACTGCTGTCTCTAATTTGTTGAACATTGTTTTTCAAATTCCTGAGATATAAAACATTGAAGAACGAGTTCCGCAAATAAGCTAAAATTGGCACAAGCATTTTTTTATAGATAAAGAACCTCGACATAAAGACAAATGTCAATAATTTATCTTACAATGTTTGAGAGACACTAAAGGGTTATGTTTGAGTAACACAGCTGCTTAAAAAAAGATTGCGTTTTCATGCATCATACAGTTTTATACAAAGTTATTTGCCATCGTTCTGCAGTTACTTTACATGTAACAAGAAAGTGGTAAAACAAACGAGGAAGCTTTGACTGCATTGCCTCAGTTATTTAAACCTTGTAGAGTTTTTACGTTAATATCTTTTCCAGAAATTGTGCTGGGGACATTAACAAATTGATAAGTTATCACCTGTCCAGGCAGGGGAGCTGTTGGTGCAGGGAGTAGTCACCATAGAGACTATGTACAGATCATGTAATATTGTTTATTATGTAATTAAAATATTGTTAAACATAACCACTTTGCTTCCATGCAATTTGGGCTTAAAAGTACTCTGTTACTCTATTTGTATTCTTTCTTTTTTTTTAATGTTCCGCTTTCATGAAGAAAATTAAGACGAGAGAGTCAGCAGGGACAGGAAACGGATAACAGGGCTTTTGGAATTTTGGATGCTCTTTTATTGTTTTTAAACCAGGCACTGGAGACATATAACACATTTTGATATCTAAAAAAATTAGCCAGGGCCCAGGATATATTGAAAGTCAGAAAGCAGGCTCTGGACAGAAATCCAGATGCTTGGTAACAGAAGCCAAATGTGATGTAACAACTTCTCCAGAATGTATGCAATTCCCTAAAAGAAAATGATAGCACCTAGGTTTAAATTCAGATTATCTAACAAACAAAACAATGATGTGTGCGGGGCTCCTTTGTATATGTTCACATTTCTAAAAAAAAAAAAAAAAATCCCATAACAGCTTTATTATTCTACCTGTTTCCTAAAATATAGAATTTATTAAAGCATTCTTCACTAAAATCATCGGTGCTTCCCAAACAGGGCTACATTTAAAATCTGTGGCATTCAGAACTAAACATTAGAAACTGCAAAGGCAAAGAATAGTGTACATTTTATGTGATTTCCTATGATTGCATTATTATTATTATTATTATTATTTGTTGATAGTTTTCTAAAATTTGTTTTTTTTAAAGCACAGACCAACACATCATTAATACTTCATAAAACTGATGGGTGGCAACTAGAATTGTTTTTGGTTAAAAAAAAAAATCAAGCCTTTTAAATTTGAATGACAAACTCAAAACTTGGAGCTACTTTCTGCTTTGCTATTACATTCTACTTTTCAGACAATAATCTTATCAACATATCATCCTTTTTGCCCACAACTATTTAAGTAGCATGTTAAAGGGATATAAGATTCAAGACTTTGCTGTTCACTAGGCAAATCCACATTGAGAAAATGAGAAATGAGAGAACACTATGAAATCAAGGGCTTTAAAACATATTTTATTAACATAGCATGTATTATTAAAGTGCACTTTGGCAGAATAGAAAAAGTTGCCACATTTTGAGCCCTAAACATCATGAGAACATAATGAATATAGTAATAAAATACTTAACACTATAGAGACATATTCTCGTAGCTCCGAAGTTGTCAGTGCCAAAACGCATGGCTTGGCATGTACAGAAGTCGCGAAATCCAATGTGAGAAAAAAACCCCACTATTCTCTATTGCAAATGGCATTACTAAAATGCTTCTATAAAAAGTGACAAACTGCATGGTTTAACAGCAAAAATGCCCATATTGTACTTACATTGTTAAATATAGTTACAGAGTAGATTAGGTTGAAAAAAGACATGCGTCCTTCAAGTTCAACCTATATTAGAAGCGGAATGACCTGTGGTGGTGCTAACTCCATCCCCACTATGACTTATGGGTTTTGCTCTCTCAGAAAAACCATAATTAAGGCTGTGGATGTTACTCATAATAACAATCTCACAACACTTGAGGTGGTGTGAACATAATGCAAGGTTTTAGAAGCGGTTTGCATGCACGTATATTTCTTTATATGTACACTGTTTGTGTTATGTGTATGCATAGAGTATGTATGTTTGTGTAAGTGTCTGACTGTCGGTCTATCTATCTACATACAGTGTGTTTATAATATATATAGATATCAATATCTGTGAGGATCCAAT
The DNA here is from genome assembly GCF_040206685.1 of Ascaphus truei. Classification (NCBI taxonomy): domain Eukaryota; kingdom Metazoa; phylum Chordata; class Amphibia; order Anura; family Ascaphidae; genus Ascaphus; species Ascaphus truei. The sequence continues at coordinate 110,327,364 of NC_134487.1, read as the reverse complement.
ATACCAGCACAGCACAAGAGAAAATCATATAAAAAGGGGTTTATTGGTTCCAAAATGCACACATATGCCCAACATTTCAATCTCCAGGGGACTAAAACGTTATTCGTATGTGTTCATTTTGGACCCAATTAACCACTTTTATGTGATTTTCTCTTGTGCTGTGCCGATATATTAGATATCTATGGATCCTCACATACATTAACTATTTACCCTTTACTGTGAACCAGTTTTTTTTCCAATTTGTGCTGACATTCTTTTATATATATATATATATATATATATATATATATATATATATATATATATATCTGTATACTGTATACGTTGCAGTCTTTTGTATCCCAATTTAATAGGATGAGAAGAACAGAAAGCGCACACTTCTTGGTGCAATAACTTTTTACTAGATTAATGAGACAAACAAGCAAATAGTGGTAAAACACTCACAAACATCCGAATAAAATAAGCAATTAGCCGTAGTTCACAGATCCGCGCTGGAGATATGCAGAGTTGTCCTCACGGGGGGATACTCCGCCTGTTGCTGCAGCGCGTCTGCTGCTTGCTTCCGCCTTTCCGGTAATGGGAGGTTCCTGCTGTCTCTCGTGACGCCTCCCTAGTGCGTCACCATGTAACCTCCTTCGTACGGCGTCGCAGCAACCCTGGCGGTTGCAGGGATGATCTCACTCCAGCCCGACCAACCACGTTAATCTGTTCCCTGCCTTCTCCCTCACAGTCCTCTGCTCTGCAGAAACTCAACAGCTACGGTCGTAGTATCACCATGCAAACCACCCTACATGTTTCGAGGCGTGGCCTCTTCGTCAGCGGTGTGGTTTGCTCTGATGACAGGTTGCCTTATATACTCATTAAGTTTAAGGGCTTAGTCAAAGGCTTACTGCCTCCCCCTACTGGTTGGTATATATAAACACTGCTAAACAATCCTCCAAGTAACATATACATGGCATGCAGATAAGAGCATTAGAGAGTGCCCTATATCATTACTCTACATAATTAAATAATCAATTAATAACAGTAAGCCTAAATACTTTAAAATACACATTATTAAAATATATGAATTGGGATGATAACTAAATAATCTATCATTCCAAACATATAAACATTATCCGTATAGAACATTAAGACATACCAAAAAAAATTCTAAAAATTCCAACGTTATATATAAAACTTCACAATGAACTCAATACTTAAAACCAAATCACTTAGCATAAAAATGAAATCAGGTCTACCTCTTCATTTAACCCTGTGAGTGTACCCAATTCATGGATCCAAAAGGTCTTCCTTTGACGTAACCTGAGGAATTGGTCACCCCCCTTGGGGCCCATCTCAACAATCTCTATCCCTATCACACTCAAGCTACTCGGATCCATATTGTGTTTATATTTGAAGTGAGTAATGTTGGTGCCAGCATATTTTTAAAAGAATCAGCCTTTCTATAAACTATTCTTGGGCGTTCTGTAATCACCTTTTTGAGGATTGGATCACACTGTAAAATCCCCCAATGTTGTGCCACAATTCTGTTGATCTGGCTTGAGGCTCCATTAAATTTAGTGATAAATAACACCTCATTAATCAGGAGTCAATCTGACAAGAATAAAAATATGAAGACAAGGAATGGGTGTATCAAAGGATTCTATAGGTGTGGGGGTCATTGCCTGACGTGCAAATACATTGTGGATAAACAAAAGTCGTTTAGAGTAGAAAAAAACAATCGATTATATACAATAAAAAGTTTTATTAATTGTAATAGTAGGTTTGTGGTATATATTCTGTCATGTGGCTGTGGACTAAAATATGTCGGAAGAACAAAACGTCCTCTGAAAAAGCGTTTTTTTAGATAACAGGGGAAACATATTAAAAGGGGTTCTTACACATGGAGTCTCTAGGCACTTCAAATATAAACACAATATGGATCCGAGTAGCTTGAGTGTGATAGGGATAGAGATTGTTGAGATGGGCCCCAAGGGGGGTGATCAATTCCTCAGGTTACGTCAAAGGGAGGCCTTTTGGATCCATGAATTGGGTACACTCACACCGGAAGGGTTAAATGAAGAGGTAGACCTGATTTCATTTTTATGCTAAGTGATTTGGTTTTAAGTATTGAGTTCATTGTGAAGTTTTATATATAATGTTGGAATTTTTAGAATTTTTTTTGGTATGTCTTAATGTTCTATACGGATAATCTTTATATGTTAGGAATGATAGATTATTTAGTTATCATCCCATTTCACATATTTTAATAACGTGTATTTAGGCTTACAGTTATTAATTGATTATTTAATTATGTAGAGTAATGATACAGGGCACTCTCTAATGCTCTTATCTGCATGCCATGTATATGTTACTTGGAGGATTGTTTAGCAGTGTTTATGTATACCAACCAGTTTCTGCAGAGCTGAAGTATAGGTCTGAATGACTACAATGGTTACGCAATGTTTCTGTAACAAATACCTTGCCCTAACTTTATTTGTATATAGGAAAATGTTCTATATCTAATCTGATGAGTGCACTTATTGCATGTATTTTGTGTAATCTTTTAGATACTGCATGCTATCTGAGAGGCTCAGGTCTGAGATCTTCATGACCAAGAGCTACATCAACCATGGAATTTTAGAAACATTTTCCCAATACTTTATGTATCTGTGATCAAGATTCTACATGGTTCAAATGCTGTAGAACCCTGGACAAAACCCACGGATAAATGCAACTCAGACGCTAGAAGTTATTAACAATCATGTGGAAGGAATTCACCTCCCTGTGCAGATATCTACTATGGATGCCAAGACAGGACAATTTTTGCTATATTCGGATTGCTCATCCTCTGTACATTCCTGGACTTATGGGTTAAAACTTGGACACATTGGACTAATGTGCTACTTTTGGGACACTATCACATCTCGACTGGATCGACATATGTTTTCTGTGTCTCTCATTTTGTCTTATATCACACTATTTTGATTATGTATTGTTGATTGGCCCAAAGATTGAGGACACATAGCTTATCATAATAGTTTTGAATGGTGCAGGGTGGAGGTACTTATGCAGTACTTTTATAGTGATGAAATATATTTGGATATACTGCCCACCATCTTGTCACTCTCCTTCACCTACTGACAATATGAAGCGCACTGCAGTCTCCTTTCCCCTAAGGAGTACTGTTGTAGTGCCCCCACATAATGCTTCATTTATGGCACTCTTTAGTTACTCTGTGGACCACGATTGCTGCCTATTGGTCATTTTAGGACCATAACTATATTGATCCCTCTAGTTCCACGCATAAATGTTATAAAGGGCACTTTTATTTGTATTTACAGATATTTTTGCTGGCGCCTCCGCGCAGGATCGCATGGGTCGATTTACATGTCTAGTGCGCATGCGCGGTGTGCGGTCCAAGCCGACACGCACTGACAGGGTGACGTGACGTGCTGCTCCTTACAATGATAAGCGCTGAGAGCGAGAGGCAGTATATTGCGCACGCGCAGCAGACAGCACTGTAAGGTAAAGACACAAAGAGTAAAGCCAGCACTCATGAGTCGCGCATGCTCACACTACACAAGCGGACATCACCATGACTACATATTATAATGCGTGCCAGACTGACACGCGGAAGAGGCAGATAGCCGGTAATTGAAATAAGCAGCTGCAGCTGTTACCGCTCCTACCCGTTTTTGGCGCGAAATTAAAACCTATATAAACAGTCTCCTGCCCTAGTTCCCTCACCACTCCAAGTCTAAGTCTCTGGACGAAACGCGTCGAAGTGGGGGTGCTAGGCAGGACCC